>NW_024045134.1:1314021-1325818 GCF_012273895.1 Zerene cesonia | reverse complement strand
TTATTTTATACCTGCTTGAAAATAACAGGTAAAAGTAAAAATTAAATTTCAATGCGTATGGTCAATTTTTTTAAAATATTGAAAAAAAAAATATATATATACATATATTTTTTTTTTATCGGTTTAACTTGATTTAATTTGAAAATAAAAATTTCAAATTGTTATAATTTTGTTATAAACAATTAAAAAAAAAACTTTTTCTCTAGGATCAAAGTTTATAATTATATAAGTAATTTAAAAAAATATATGAGTTTTATCAATTTTTCAATAAGTTATGATTTTTTAAAGTTGCAGTTATCATCCCCTAGCTTCTAACTACCCTATCTCAGTTAATTTAAATTTTAGGAAAAAAAGTCATAGAAACATATTTGTGTAAAATTTTACGCCCTACAAATTTTATTTAAAACTTTTTTTTCTAACACTTACGGTTTCGCCAAAATTTCAAAAAAACGACTTTATTTATTTTTTTTCACCCCTTCTCGGGGGTGAATTTAAAAAAAACTTGCACAGTTCGTTTTTAGATTCCTCAAAGTAAATTATATCAAAAATTCAAGTTTTAATCTCAAATTCGCATTTACCCTACCCATTTTCTTGGACTATTCTGACGAAACTGAGCGGACCCTAGTAGGATTCGCTTACATATAAATGGTCTTCGCAAAAATACATTCGAGAAACTGCAGTTTTTATTATATAGTTTTTATATTGTAATACTTTCACTTTCAAAATTACGATTTCATTATATTTTCTCAAATATAGTAAGTGCACAATTTTTTATTCAAACACACGTTTGTTTTGCAACTTGTGACGTCATTCGAGAAGCCACGACAGTTTAACGTGAGTCCATGTCAAATTATTATAAAAATTGAAAAAAAAATAGGTCGCTATACTTCTTCTAAAATATGTATAAAACATAAGGTATTTCTAGGAAATTTGACGATACGAAAATGAAAACCAATTTTCCACTTCTGAAAATATGCTTCGGTTGAAATTGGCTCCGTGAGTCTCGGCAAATACTTGCTACGGGGTGTCACCGTCCACTCCGTACGTACTATTCTACTCTTTGATCCACTGACTCTAGCAAAAAATAAATTGATTCCAAGTCCTGTTCTGTTTATAGTGTTGCGATAAAGCCCAAAAGGCAAAATGATTTAATTCCCTGAAACTGAAACAATATAAAACATACCATCTCAATACTAATACATTAACTTAAATTTTTCGAGTTCTGTAAATAAGTTATACAGTTTATGGTTCTACATGTATAGATGAAAATAAAACAATCGAATAGGTATAATAATTTCTTTGTATTAAATAAATTATTTTAACCGACAAGCAGTCTAAGCTTACATCTAGTGATTTTATACAATAAAAAATGTTCTATTGTATCGAAACGTTTAAATAATGCATAAATATAGAGATTAACACAAGCAGATAAAGTTGTTATATTGGAATGATCATTTTTTAAATTTTCACGTATGACAATATTGATGTGTGCAATTTAACATCTAAAAGTAGAATTTTTGTATTAATAAGAGTTACAGTCTACAGATTTAGATTAAGTTGTGATCAAATTAATTGGCTATAATAATAAAAGCGTTTTCACAACAATAATCAGTGTTGAGCATTCAAAATAATTCAAAATTTGTATTAGGTATAAAATAAAATCAATAAAACCGACTTATTTGCTATTATAAGCGATTTTTCAATGCTTGGTTAGACAAAATGAATCTGTCCCAAAAAGTACTTATAACACAACAATATGAAAAAGTCATGTTTTAAATATGAAAAAGAAACCGGTAATTAGAACAGGAGAATATATGAGAATAGTTTATTACAATATTCAACTATTTTTTTTAAATAAGAACTAAAAAAATCGGCCCATAGTCATTTATAATATGTATTCAATGGCCTTTAAATCATGGTCCATTTCCAATATCCATATACAACAAAGTTATTAATATAATATCTTGATTTTTGTTTAATCGGTTTCATTAAATTTTAAGCCGTCATTTATAAAGTGACATTGACAACGAAACTACAGACAATAAACAAACCAAGCTTGGATTAGACATTTTTAATCTGTTCTATCATGCGATACTGAGTTTTCCGATCCTTTCGTCTAACTTTTTAATTTCTTTCTGTAAGCTATCTATGTTGTGAGCAAACACCTCTTGAACTCCTTGAAGTAATTGTTTGTTATTTTGAACGCCATTTGCGATTGTGCTTTGCAAAGTTTCCAATTCTGTGAGCGACTTGCCAAAGTTGCTGGCTATAACGACAAAATATTTTATTATTTGAACTGTAGGTAATTATTTATTTTATGATATATATTGAGTTAATATGTATCCAAACAGTATTCATAAATTAAACTACTACTACTACTTTCTTTTAGAAACACTATTAAATGGTAATAATAAATTGGAATGTCTAATAATAATAAAAAAAAAATGAGTTTGTTTGAATGCGTTAATCTCATGAACTATTAATTTCATATAAATTCTATCACTGTTGTGTATGAACATGAACCTGGCGTTCCATAGGCCATATCATATTATACGGGCGAAGCCAGTGCGGATAGCTAGTTGTTTAATACCATTAACATAAGACATATTTCGACACAAAACTCAGACAACCAAATTTTAACTGATTCACAACTAGCTTTTGCCTTCGGATTCGCACGCGTTAAATTCGGAGTAAATTTTTGCTATTATGTAACTTTCCCCTTAAAGGTTATAAAGAAAAAAAAACAAACATTTTATTGTGAGGATAAAATACCTTGATTGTGAAGAGCTTCAAGCGCCTCCATCCGCTCCAGTATCTCCGAGTGAGAAATGCCGTCAATTTGTTTCAATAGATTGTGCAATTCATTCACCTGAGAATAATCATGTAAAAATATTTGAAGTAAACGGAGTTGCAGGTAAAACTAGTTTTTCGTTAGAACTAGCTGTGAACTAATGCTACTGGGTATTTTGTACAACTAGTTCTAAATAAGGAAAATGAGAAAAAACAAACAGAATTAACAAAAGTTCAAAACCAGTAGCAGCGAACATCTATCTACTAATCTAATAGGTCAATAGAAATTGTGAAACATACATCTCCTAATTCCTCCCCCCATTTATATTATACCTTAGCCTCAAGCTCAGCAGGTCTAGCGGCCTTCAGCGCATCGACGCTGGTAAGTAATGCGGCGACACGCGTTTCAGCCGCGGCCACGTCAGCCGGCCGCAGCAACGCCGCCTGGCTCGCGAGCGCCGCCGCCGCACCGCATAGCGACGCCTGAGAAACGTCAAGATTGTTTGAAAATGGAACACTTTTTTTTTATTGGAAAGCATAGATAAAGAAAAACAAAGTAAGTCTTATGAAATAGATACATGTCAAAATAATTTGAAAATGGAACAGACTTATTTTAATAGGAAGGAAATAAATGTGTAAATGTTAAAATTCTTGTATATGGTACCTAGTCGAGCACGCTTCGGCACCAATTGCTAATTGGGCCAGCTCGTACCGGGAAAGTACCACACCCCCACAGAAGACCGGCGTGAAATAGCACACTGCTGTTTCGTTTGGTGAGTGCTCCCCGCCCGAGGCCCATATACTTTTCCTTACCCTTCCCAGTCCTTTCCCTTATTGCTCTCGTAAATCCCTTTCCAATTCGTAGTCGGCATCCATTAGTACAGGCGTAAGGTCTGCAATCGACTTTAGGCCTCTCCATGTTCATGGGCGGTAGTAGCGCTTACCATCAGGCGACCCACCAGCACCATAGCCGACAATGACATAAAAAAAGTAAAATAATGGAACATGCATGTTACATTATGCAAATAAAAAGCCAATATTAATTGTTTTAAGTTAAATTAAGAACATACCTCTCCTGTGGCTGTTTGTAGTCTTCTGAATGCCTCTTCGTCTCTCACACCAGCTGCTTGTTCCAATTTATGTAACCTGGAATTTTTACCAAACAACCTCTGTATAAAAAACTAATTTCCTATTTCCTTCATTCATTACGTCACGCCTAAAGAGCTAGACCAATTATGCTAATACTTTTTTTGCTGTGTAACTTTCTGTTGAAACAATGAATTGGGTTAAAAATGAAAATGAAGAAAATTCAATTACTCATGTGTTTAACAGCTAATATTTATTACAAACTAGCTGCGCCCCGCGGTTTAACCCGCGTAAGTCCGTATCCCGTAGGAATATCGGGATAAAAATTTTCCTATATGTTATTTCAGTTGTCCAGCTGTCTATGTACCAAATTTCATTGCAATCGGTTCAGTGGTTTTTGCGTGAAAGAGCAACAAACACACTCACACATCCTTACAAACTTTCACATTTATAATATTAGTAGGGTTACAAATTACAAATAAAAGATATCTATCATAGATTTAATTATTATAAATAGCATTGAATATACAGCCTATAACAAACATTCCATTTATTTACCTGTGTTCCAATTGTGCAATCCTCGCAGTTTGAGCCAAGTTGACCTCAGGCTTCAACTTGAGATGTGCCGTCACTAGCTCACCGTGCTTCTTCTTACCATTTACTGATAAATACTCCCTGTAAAGTATTTTAAATCGTTGGAACATGTCAATGACAGAATATATGTAAAAAAAAAGACAAATATAGAATCTCCACTTTTCGTTTTTTAGAAGTAATTAAATAATTTAGAGTCTTGTGTATTGTTCTATTAATTACGGTGATAAATTTTAATTGAGAACACAGCAAGTAATGCTACTTATAATCAATGCAGAAATTGCGATCTTTACCCAAAGCCAAACATACATCTTATATATCCAATACATAAGGATATCTAAATTCATCTAAAACCAATTATTGACCCATTTATATACTAAAAATAGAATACAGAAGTGTTTGCTTGATTGTTTATTTGAACACACTAATCTCAAGAAGCAATTTAACTTGATTACTGGATATGTAAGAAGGCCCTAAGTGCTATATGCTATATATATATCACACGCATATTTGGGGGCGTATGACAGTGATTGAAAGAAAGAAAGAAAAAACAATCTTTATTGCCATATAATGGCAATCGAGACAGACTCAGTAATGCTGACGGGCTTTAACCCCTGAACAGCGTTGGTTTTTTATATCTATACTAATATTATAAAGCTGAAGAGTTTGTTTGTTTGTTTGCACGCGCTAATCTCAGGAACTACTGGTCCCATTTGAAAAATTCTGTCAGTTTTAGACGTCCATTTATTGAGTAAGACTATAAGCTATATATGTATCACGGGCGAAGCCGGGGAGGACCGCTAGTGATTGATATTATTATATTTGCATACTCACTTTAATTTCTCAGCCTTAGGGTCGAGCTGCTCTCCCTCTTCTAATTTAAGCTCCTCCAAAAGTTTCTTTGTGGTTATTATTTGTGCAGCTAATTTAGAATGTTCTTCCTAAAAATAAAAACATATTTAAGTTATCCATGACATAATGATATATTGCATTGTAGGGTATGCCATTATATATGGGAATATATTAATTATTTATATCATCGATTTTCTCTATGTATGTTGTGAAATTAAAGCCAGAATGTGATTTCTTTTCTTATATCTGGGAAATGAATTCAGACACCATCTCAGAAAAATAATGTTATTTTTCATTTTGAGATTACAATATGTTATAATAAAAAGTGTATGTATATTCTGATAATTCAACAGTGATAACATTAAATAATACCTTCTCACTCTCAGTGGCCCTGTTCTGTTGTTCCGTTACTTGCTCTAGGAGCTCTGAAAACTCACATCTTAAGCGGTTGTACCTCTCCAGAGGAGTCTCAGGGTCGCCCTCGGCGGCAAGCTCCCATTCACCTGATCTGTGACATTTACTTATTTATATGAAAGAACCCATATTAATAAAACTTGATGCATATATGTCGAAGTGATCTTTAAGATGCCATTTAGACCATTATGTGTTTGTTGTCAGTACTTTTCATTTAACTGCATACAATATTATCATTTAACCCATAAAACCCAATAAAACATGTAGAGATACATCGCATTGACTCCCTATTAGACAATAATATGATGATAGGCCTTACCTATAGCCGATTCTTGTTTTTCTACTCAATCTATCAGAGAAATCAACATTTCCAGTTAAAAATTTTCCTCTGAACTTATTGAAGGAATCTTTTACAGAAAGGTGCAGTTGTTCGATGCATTCGTTTTCTTCGTCTTCATATGGCTCAGGCTGGTCAGCTTCAGGCAAGTCGCCAGTTTCATAAACATCAGGTTGATCGTAGGCCTAAAAATATTTACCCAAAGTAATGTAGGTTATAAAAATCGATAATTTCTCGATTTTCATCCAATATACTCACAATTCCCGGAAGATTTTCATATTTTGGATCAGCCATTGTTACCTACTTTGATCGTTTCTTTAGAGAATAATATTGTATAGTTTTATTTTACAATCTTTATATTGTTTTACTGTTTCATTTATAACAAAGATGACGTCAGTGTAGTCAGATGAAAATTCAGCCGTCACTTTTGAAGTTTGAGACAGCTGACATTTTTTTTTTTTTAGTTACGAGGCTAAAGAGTACACGACGTTAGAGCTAAAACAACAAAAATAATTGTCACACTTTCTTTACATACATACAATCATACATTGATATAACTAAATGTAGGTACTAGTAATTTTGGAATAAAATTGATATGGATCTACAAATGTTTCTTTACCCCTGCAGTGAATAAATAATATATTTTTACAACCCTTATGCCTTTCATCTCTCCTTAAAACAACATAAAATTTAACATTATTTCTTCTATTTATTTATTTAATTGCCTCATAAAATTATTACATTAACTTGATTATCTATATGACTTTCGTTTAATTTGCTCTTGGCATGTTTTTTATCCTAAGGGTACACGTCATGTCAAACAATTTTGACTTTGCACTTTGAGAAAAATGAAATGACTCATTGATATTTTCGATTGCACACGATTTCGTGGTCTCTTTAGTATAAAACTAGTGTGAACTTAATTATATCATAAGTAGAAACTAAACAGACGCAAGATGAGTTTGCAGTGGACGATAATTGCTACTTTTTTGTACGCTGAAATAGCAATCGTACTTCTTTTGACTTTACCAATAGCAAGTCCTTCAAGATGGCAAAAGTTCTTCAAATCGAAGTTTTTGGCATATGTAAGCGGCCAGGCATCCATATACTTCTTGGTATTGATCGGAGTTTTGATCCTATGTCTCCTGGATGCTATCCGTGAGATGCAAAAATACTCGAACATGGAACCGACCGAACATCAGCACCTCGACGCGGAAATGCAAGGTAACATGCGGCTTTTCCGTGCGCAAAGAAACTTCTACATCTCTGGATTTGCATTATTCCTTCTTGTAGTAATTCGTCGTTTAGTGCAAATGATCTCTGAATTGGCCACTCTATATGCTCAAGCTGAGGCAAACTTCAGACAAGCTCAAAGTGCGTCGGCGACCGCCAAGAGCCTCCTTGCGCAACAAGGCGCCGGCGACGAAAAGAGCAAGAAGGAACTAGAAGAATTGGAGACCAAGGTTTTGAATTTGGAAAAGGAATTGTCAAAGGAAAAGAAAGACAAGGAAGCTGTTAAATCTCAGGCTGAAAGCTTGAATAAAGAGTATGATAGATTGTCAGAAGAGTACAGCAAATTACAAAAGAAAATTACAGTTGCGAGTGGTGATAAGAAAGATGAATAAGCATTTAATATCATGGGTATTAACTCCAGCTTTTAATTTTTCTATATTTAAGATCTCTATTGTTGAGTGAGATCGCATAATCGTTTAAATTGTCAATTGTACTCAATGGCTAGCTATGACTAATCTCTAAATTATGATTAATTCATCAATCGTCATTGATTACTTAATTTTATCAGTTCTATTAAATAAATCAAATATATTTATTATCAAAAATGATGCAACTATGTGATTCATTCTAGCCTTGAACAAATGCCTTGAAAAATATAATATTTTCATACAATTATTTGTAGATGCTTGTCCCCTGTTTCTCTTTGGTTAGTATTAGCTGTGAAAAGTCTGATTTTTTTTTGTTTTGGGTATTTTTATAGGATTAAGTACCAATTTTTCAAGTCATGGTTAAAACTTATTCAACAAATGTAGAATGAAACAACCATTTGAATATGTTCTAATCGCTCTTCTCTTGATATTTTACAGGTGATTCCTTATATTATGGATAATTTTTAAGCAGGGATTGAAAAATTGGTCCTTTGTGTTATGTTGAGAATGATATATAGATTTGAATTGCTTTTAATAGGTTTCTATACACAAGTTTTCGTTAATGTTCATTTTTAATATTGTGCTTTGGTTTATATAGCTGCACTTTTTGTATGCTTAATGTTTGTTTTCGTTTGAAATAGCATTATTGTATATTAGCTGATTGAGTTCTTTTAATATTATGTAATTGAAATACAAATGTATGGAACCTAAATTTTGTCATGAGCATTAATTGTTGTTCTTAATAAAAATGTAATAATTCTCACTTTAAATAATTTATATAGATGTATTTTTGCATTTTAACCTATAACAAAAGTAAAAGGATTATATGGGTTAGGTTAAGTTATTACAACTTTGTTTATGTGGTGTTGTAATGTAAAATAAATATTTTTTATTAGTTTGTTGTTTCAATCTTAATATATACAATTGGGCTGAAATTTGACATGTAGTTAACCACTATTATGCAAGCATCTGCTAATAAGTTTTTTTATAAATTCTATCCCTCGTGGGACAGTTTGTACCAGGAAAATTTATTTGGACAATGCAAAGCTGCAGGCAACAATTATTTTCAAATTAATTAAGTACCTTTATAAAGAAAAGTGATACCCCACAGATTGACATGGGACTTCTTACAAGCTTTGAGGTTTTTTTAAGGGGTTTTGTTATAAAAATGGTGTCAAGATTGGTTCAAGACAATTTTCAATATTGTACATGGTTGCTTTTGGAGAGATATTATTTGTATACATATTACAAGTATATAAGTGGGTACTGCTTAAAGTATTTATATTACAGTGAAACTTGGTTAAGTGGGACCTGGATAAGTGAGAAACCTCCATAACTGGAACTCATGCTGAGGTCCCAACACTTTGGCACTGAATTACCTCTGTTATTGGGACGAGGTAAACCTCAATATCTGGGATTTGTTCTTTCGATTTATCATCATAGTTACCTCTGTAACTGAGACAGCAAGTAAATTTTATATGCATAAACCTCTGTAACTGAGATAACATGGTTTCTTTACTCATTCTTATTCTACCCACAAATTCCACACGCAATTCCAAGTACGTAAGTACAAATTTTGAGCTTCAATTACCTTCAGTTTTAGTTTCGCTTTCGAAAAATTTTAATGTTGGTGGACAATTGTACCTGTACCTCACCTCTATTAATGGAACCCTCTGTAAATGAGACAGATATTTATTTATACCTGTATATCTGAGACACTGGGTAAGTGGAATACCTCTATTAGTGAAACGACATTGCAGGTCCCTTGATGTCTCACTTAACCAGGTTTCACTGTATTAATTTATTTTTTTCGCTTTTGAGTGGCTTTGAAGTTGGTTAAATTTTTTATTAACAAATGATTAAGTATACCATAAATATTAAAGAGAATTAATAAATATTATGTTGAATTTAACTGGATCATAATAAATAACAAAGCAAATAATTTTTAATTAACATTTTTTTATAAACAGTAGGAGTATGTAGATCATTATGTGATATATTTCATACAAGAAACATTAACACAAAGGAAGTTAGAGCTCGTCCTTTATGTTAGTATTATAGTTTTCATTTTCAATAAACCCTAGGCTGTCCCAGAAGGATCTGTGGCCGAAGTCGGGGCAAGATTTCATTTCGATTTTATCCGGCCCTTGAATTAGCAAATAGTTCAACTCGGGTGAATTTGGCTTGATATTCAGCCACTGCGGACTGTTAGGTAATCTTGGATTCCTGTAAAAGAATTCATAAAAATATTTACTTACATAACTACAACAAAGTCGCTTTCTGTCGCCTGTATCTTTCAAATTACGCTACAGTTTTCGTCGGTATTTTTTTAATAGATAGAGTTATTCAAGAGTAAGATTATATGTATAATAATGTCCATGAAATACCTATTGAAGAAATACTATACAGGGAAAGGTTTTACTCCCCATTTATAGCGTGCGAGGCCACGGGAAAAAGTTAGTTGAATAATATGACACATTTTTTTATGCCATCGTCGGAAATTATTGCTAATGGATTGTATATTATCAAAGAAAAGATGCTTCAGTAGCAATAGACAACGGAATTTAGCGTAGACTTTTTTTCGATAAATTATCTATTCATATAATAATAATTGGCTTTGCTTATAATTTGCATATTATTGTATTGTGTGATATCATTGTTGGTTACATAGCAACAGAAGAAACGGTGTGGCTATTTTATTTAAACATTTATAAACAAATATAGAGGACGTAATTTGAAAATATTAGGCAATAAAGATCGGTCAAGTGCGAGACGCGACACTGAGGGTTCCGTACAAATAAGCTACCCAATTTATGACCGCGCCGACCGTCGCTTAACCTCGATTTTTTATCACATATTGCTATAGCCTTATGGCGGCAATAGAAATACATAATCTCGGAAAATTCAACTGTCTAACTATCACGGTTTATGAGTATATCTTGGTGAGATGGGAGATGGACAGACAGTCAGACAGACATACGGACGTTTCAGAAATAGTTTTACCCTTTGGGTACAGAATCCTAAAATGCTATTTTGATGTCTCGTAACCTGAGAATGACGTCGATTTTGGCTTCAGCTCCCGGTAGATAACAAATCTCAGTCTGTATTCAAGGTTTGAGTTCAGTGGACCAAATATCGTAAATACTCAAATAATATTCGGATCATGGAAAATAATTTCAGTAGCTCGTGTGAGAACTGAACTGAAGCAGTGGTGGCTCAGTGGTGAGAACCTCGGACTTCAAAATCGATAAGTCGAAGTTCGAGACCGGGGCGAGCGTGCAGGAAATAAATTGATTTTTCAATTTATCTGCACATGTGGATTACATCACCACTGCTTAAAACGGTGAAGGTAAACATCGTGAGGAAACCGGCATGTCTAAGAATCAAAAGTTCGACGACTTGTGACATCTGCCAACCCGCACTTGGCCAGCGTGGTGGATTATGGCCTAAACCCTCATAGGAGGCCTGTGTCCCAGCAGTGGGAACATATATGGGCTGATGATGATGATGTGTGAGAACTCGGGATAAAAACTTCTCATCTCGTTTCACAAACTATATCTGTACCAAATTTTATTTAAACCGATTCAACATTTTAGTAATATGTGGTTAAGGTAGTATTTTCTTGTGTTTGATTTTACGCGAGTATTATACATTTAGAAATTAAAAACTATTTAACGGATTTTAAACACGATTTATTCATTATATTATTAACCCGACGTTTCGAACACTTTACAGCGAGCGTGGTGTGGACCACAAAAATCCGTTAAAAGTTTTTAATTTCTAAATGTGGTTAAGGTATGAAAAAGAGGCAGACAGAGTAGTAATTAATTTATACTTAATATAAGTAGGGATGTAAAAACTCACCCAGTAGTCGCGAAGCTATAAAGCATATCGAGTAGAGCTTCTCTCATCTTACTGTCTTGTACATTGGTGGACGCCGGCTCCGAGTCGAAGTTAAATATTAAAAGCACGTCGTCCGCGTGGCTTACACCTAAAACGTATCTTTATTTATTTATAATCTACACATAAATCCATATAAAATATAAAATCAAATGATGTGTGTTCC
>NW_024045134.1:1283614-1313021 GCF_012273895.1 Zerene cesonia | reverse complement strand
AAAAAAAAAAAAAAACATGGACCGGTGATCTTGCAATATAAGTGGAAGTAATGCGATGATTTTAACCGCGAAAAGCATAAATGATAATGCGTAACGGATAGTAACGTAGTGAAGTGATACGATAGTGATATGAAGTGAAGAAAACCGGGTGTTCTCACAAGAGGACGAAAAAGATGATGAATGTCAATTGTCAAAGATAAAACCCAAAAATAGAATTAATTAGCACGTGCAAATATTTGATAATAAGTAAATAACAAGATAAAAAAAAGAAAAAGAGTACAATTTGTTGGGCGGCCTTATCACTCAGAAGTGATCTCTTCAAGGCAACTCGGGCAATATTACCCGGGATCTTTAGACAATCGATCGTATAATATATTTCAATATAAATAGAGAGACATAAGAGTATGGCGCAATTATTTAATTAGAAATATTCTAAAAAAAAACAATTATTTAATTAGCTATTCAAAGAAGTCTAAAAATAAATATTTTTGTCGGACTTCAGACTTAGCGATGTAAATAGAGTTAAAAAGTTTTATCGGTCTTATCAAAGATATGATAAATAGCCGAACAGGAAAATGTGAATATCAAATAATACAAAATTTTCCGATATTAACTGTTAAGACTATAAGACTGTTAAGAATCTTATACAAACTTCCCCGGGGCTACCCGCTATGTACCTTCATGTAAAGTTTCATAGAATAATGGCCACAGGCACAATGTAACCTAAACCCACATTTGCGTATATTGATATTACAAATTAAATTCTCTCGTTTTCATTTGGGTATGATAACATGTACTCGGCTTTTCGCTTTCGGAGAAAACGTTTTTACTATATTAAGAAACAGCAAATAAGACTGGAAGTTGAGGTGCTCTGTAACCGACATTTGAAGTGTTATATTATAAAGGATTGCTTTAATAGAATATTGTTGATAATTTAAACTTATACTAAAATTAACTGCGCCCTGCGGTTCCATCCGCGTAAGTCCGTATGTTATTCCAGTTGTTCAGTTGTCTATGTACCGAATATCATTGCAATCGGATCAGTAGTTTTTGCGTGAAAAAGCATCGCATTTATAATATTATTGGGATATTTAATATAGTATGCATGTATTTGTTCTTAGAACAGTAGGAAAAAGGATACAAAACAAAAACGTATAAAAAAAATAAACGCTCACCAGGTTAAGTTTCGAAAAATATTTGGCAGAATAAAAACAAAAGGAAATAAACCGATAATACCGAATAAACCGAGATTGATTAGCAGTTTTAATTTAGAAGGCAATAATTGTTCTATCCGGGAATATGCTGACAATATTTTGTTGCAAAGTACTTGAATCTATCGCGTTAACACGAAAGCTATCTGATGATATATTTGGTGAGTCTGACAGGGTTGCAATATCAACCTTTCTGCAATTATTGTATAACATTTATTATATTTTATAATATATTAGCTATACCGACACATCTATTATGGTATGTAATGATCTGTGTAAGATTAAAAGAGAGATAATCATCAATTTTATTTGTGATGACGCCATTTACAAATTCCATTTAAAATTATAAGCCTCCATCCCCATTTTCAGTTGGCGGCCATTTTGTATTTCAAATTTGTCATGGTGTATACATAAGTACTGTAAGTATTTAACTAGCCAAGCCCTTTAATTTGATACTCATACCACAGATGACAAAATACCTTCTATTACCCATACTGAGGTTGCTACGACGAAATATTTAATCCGCCATTTTGATGTGGCGGTTGACCGATTTTCACAAAACATACCACAAGCTAATTCACTTTTCCAAAATAAAAGAACAAAATCAACATCTGTACAGTCGCTCGAGAGCTCACCGATGCCACAGACAAACACACATAGACACGTCATTTATAATCCCCGCCATTTTTGCATCGGAAGAGAATAGAATAAAAAAATATTTTAAACAGGATAACTTTGTAAATAAGTATGTTTATTATAGATATAGAAAATATTTTATATTATAAGTATTATAAATGCTTATAATATAAAATATTTTCACAAAAAACTACTGGACGGATTTCAAAAATTCTTTAACCATTGGAAAGCTGCAACTTCACTGAACACAGGCTATATACCACGGGCGGACCCGGAAAGAACAGCTAGTAAACTCAAACTAAACACTCAAACATTGATATTCAATTGGACTACTTATTAAAGCACTTTTGAATGGTCATAACACATTAACATTTACCAAATTTCAAAAAACAAAAGCCGGCGAGCTAGTACTTAAAAGCAGACTCACCATAATCGTTTTCGTTACCGGCCATCAAGTGCGAGAGACTGTACTGGGCTCGATACCCGTACCGGTACAGGTAGGCGGGCTGGCCGGTCTTTGCGGCGTGCATCTCGACCATCTTGCCGACGTCTACTGCGAAAAGACGGTCGCCGAGCGCCTTGGATGGAAAACGGAATATTTCAAAAATATCGCACAATTTTTTACAGCATTGAAAACTTTATGAGACATTTTTTAAAGAGTAGAAACAATCACGAGGCGGGATTCAAACCCGCGCCATTTTGCTAAACCGTAGCAACACCTAGCTAGCTTCTAGTGATCCTTTTTTTCATGTCATAGTTGACAAAGGAGCTGGTGGGTCGCCTAATGGTAGAAGCCTATATAACGCCAATGGAATGCCGCCATTAAAAAACTGGGATAAAGAGAGGATAGATGGGGGATATAAGGAAAAGACTGGACTAAAAGGATATGGGTCTCTGGCTCCCCCACTCACCGTATGAAACACGGTAGCATTATAATGCTACTATTAACTTAAATTATTTTTTAACAAAACATTATCCCGCATTAAAATTGTTAGAACCTGACCAAATTTAAACGGACTCAAAAGGCACCAGGCACAAAAACAGAATCACAAAATACGGTTCACCCAGTCAACATTTCAAAAGTTACTAACAAAAATATACAGTTGTAATGAGAACTTGCTCTTTCTTGAAGTCAGTTGAAAAAAAGAAAGGAATTATAGGGCCTGAAGAGAGATGTCATAAATTGTTACTCTCAGTTTTAGTTGAAAAATTTAAAATTTCATAACATTGGCATGTCGATGAGTAATCTGACGATGCCACATAGCAAAAAACCTAGGCGTTAATCTAAAAATACCAGCTCGCAGACTGTTTGGCGTCCAATAGTTACATAACAGTCACCAGAACAGTAAATATCAGCTGTTTGCCGCTAAACTTAGCGAGTTTTACTTCTGGAACTGTCCATAAATTACGCTGAAGCGAATTTCTAAGGTAATTGTGTGATTTAAAATTAGGAAAGAATAGACAACATTTGTTGGGATTTGAATTCGTGATTTTTCTTTATTCTGTTTATGGTTAGGGCGTCGAATATATATAAGGTTTTTATATTACTATTTTAATGTGTATATAACTGACTGTTTGTAATATAATCAAGGGCATATTGATTATTATCCTAATTTGTATAAAGATTTGAAACTTTTGTCCTGCAAAATGGAACTTAAAGATTACGTAAAAATTAAATGATCAGGTAGCTGCGGATAGCTATTAAATTTGTTATTCTATATGTAGGTAATGAGATTTTTTTCGATTTGAATCAGATTTCCTTAGTATTACATTTACTTATTATTAAATTATAAAAAATAGATAAAATAACACTTAAATAAGTCTTATTTTATCTCATTGTTGCTATAGGTGCTCTGGCTAATTTATATAGATATCCAAATAACTCTATCTAAGTATTTTCTGTTAGCTGTGTACTTGATTATACGAGTATGAATTCTAAAGTCGACGTGAATCGCCCATTTTGCTTGAAAAGATGGAAAACAGTCAGAGTTGAAAAACAACCCAGCTCCTCCATGAGGCTCAGCAGTCGTCACAAGCTGTTACTACTTTTTCATTGTTACATCATCTATTTTATTACCTGGACTAGATCTTTAAAGGTCTCCTGGCTGACAGGCTTCCCCTTTAGGTAATACTGCTTGATCTTGTTAGCAACAGCGCTGCGGAGGTTCAGTGGTAAAGTGTCGTTGTATTCAAATATGTTGCTCGCGAGGTGCTCCCACCGGGCCTCCAGGTCGTTGAGGATGCTGGGGTCGGTTTGGTATGCTGGTTGATAAATAAATATCTATTTATATAAATCTATCTAGATTAAAACACATTCATTCCAATAATTAGTACAATCAACAGAAGAAACGAAGGAGCCAAAGAAGATAAAAGAGAAAAAAAAAATCACAAAAATATTATAAGAGCAAACAGAAAAATAATAAAAAAATATCTTTTCTACAATTCCCTATCAGACACAAAATGAATCACGTCAATCGGTTGAAGACCCAAGGATTAATCGAGTAATAAATTTAAAAGAATTGATCAAATATCTACAAATCTAAACGACCGTCCTTCGTTTTTGGGACGTCAGTTACATATTAAGTAAATTTAAAGCATGATTTTAAACATGTCTAGTTTTACCACCCAAAGTTATGCCAATTACTATGAAAAGTATGTTTATTATTCGTCTTAATGTGAAAGTGAATAAGAAAAACAAAGAATAATGAAAATAGGTGGTGGTAGGCATCAGCGTACAGGCCATATTGCTATTAAGGAATCTTTTCCAGATAATATGACGGTCAAAAATTTATAAGACGTGATGGCATAAAACTAACAAGATATCCAGTATATTATTTTCAAAAAACCACCTTAAAAAAACTTCATTATAATAAACTTAGGTATTATAAGCATGATTTATAATAAATTTGATAGCATCCGAGTATTTCGAAGCAGAAAATATAAAGCAAACAAAAATTTCTAATAGTGCCTGAGATTTATAGACCATTATTTTTCTTACGTTTCAAATAACATGGCGGAGATAAAACGATGCCTTTATAGTGTTTTCGTATTAGATAGATCAAGATCGTTTATTATGGTTGTTTCTTTATACAATGATAAGAAGGTATCATGTTTTATTAACTATTAAAAAGGTTATAAAAGTTGAATGACTTATAATCTTTTATAAACTTATTTTAATTTATTTCAAGTAGGTATTAAGCAAAAAAAAAAACTTCAATTTGGTTAAAGATAAAAAGGACTGGTCACATTATTTGACACAGATTATCAAGGAACGGTGACAAAACAATAACTTCATGATCAGACTCGCCAGGATTAAATAATTTCCATACATACTCTGTATAAAACAACAAGTATAAGTGAAAAAATTAAGTTTTCAGGTCAGTTTTTACTATATTTGTTTTTACTACACTTTTTTTGCAATTTTCAAATATTAACTAGAATAAAATTGCTATAAAACAAAAAAAAAAAATTGATCAGTCTAATTGCTAACATTAATTATTAATTATGATGTATGCTATATTTATTGAATGCATTTTTGTATAGTATTTTAAATTGCATATTCTGAGTTAATTTATTAAAGCAATTATAGAAAACTTTAAATGCACAAAAAATAATATATACCTGAAGCGGGATACAAGCCCTCTTCCGACGTGACGGACCCTATAAGAGGCACGCTGTTAATGGACCCAGATTTAGCCGCGTGGTAGGGGTACTCGGTCAAAAAGGGAGACTTGGAGCCGACTTCCGCAGTAGGGGTGAACGGGGTGAACATGTGAACCTTCCAATCCTGGAAATTTTTTTGGAAATGTTGAGTTTTGGTGAAGATAATGTCTCTCTGTATAAATGGTTATAGAGATGTGATAAAATGTAGTTGGAGTTTTAAATTAAATTGAATACTGTTTTGGGAAACTCTGTTAGAATAGATAATGATAATTAAACATTTGAATGCACACATTTCTTTCTTAATTATAATATTCGGACGGGTTAATTGGGATGAAATTTGCTACATAGATAGTTTATATACAAGAATACCAAAGGGTTATATTTCAAAGCTAAAAAATATTGTAATACAGTTGACGTAAATGTAGAAATAAACAGTATCCTTTGTCACGCGAATCTACAATCAAATACTTGAGTAATGATTGATATTTTAATTATTGTATTTGCAATTTTAATTGTTGGTTGAGATGTTTAAATATGGATATTTCCTGTTTTTATCAAGTTTTGTATAATCTGTATAATTTATAGTTCCACGTGTTTGTACCAAGTAAAATTATAAGTCCCGTAAGAACATCGGGATAAAAAGTAGCCTATATGTTATTCTAGTTCTCCAGCTGTCTACATACCAAATTTCATTGCAATCGGTTCAGTAGTTTTTGTGTGAAAGAGTAACAAACACACACACATACTTACAAACTCGCATTTATAATATTAAGTAGGAAATAGGAATATTAGTAGGATAGTAGGATAGGATGCGCTCTTATCATGCGCTGTCGTTTGCTAGAAAATACTAGTCAATGTTCTTTCGGCATGCTGCTTAATACGCGCTTAATTGTCAAGATTAATTTAACAATTTTCAAAGAACCTAAATAGGTTCTCTGAAAAATTTATTCATAATTTTATACATTTTCTTACTAATTATATGTTAATTTTGAAATATTTACATAGCACTAAATAATAGGGATTGCGCCGGATTGAATTGAAATTGAACAAAAATAACGAGTGATAACGCATTTTGGTTATAAAAAAAAAAATGACGAAATACGTGTTCACTTATTACATAGGGACAGGAAAGCGACTTTGTTTTATACCTGAAATATAAATGAAAGTAAAACCTCGGGATACTCACATACATCTCGATCTGTCCACGCACGATGACTTCAGCAGGCCTGTACTTCATGCAGTCTACCATTTCCTTGTTACTGCTGGTGGGACAACCGACTATTGCGGCGAGGGACTTCGCTTTCTCAGCTGGTTTGACGGAGTGTGTCCAGGAGGCGAAGGAGGAGCCACTGAACGCGATACCTCGGTGGAATCTATCTGTGGATGTTAAGAGTACTTGTATAATAAAGCTGAGCCTGGACTTTTTCACAGCCATAACACATCACAGCAACCTAAGTTAGTTTTTATTTTATTTCTTTTCTTTTTATATGTTATTTCTTATTTCCTGTTTTATGCTCAGTGTTTTGTCTTTTTTTGTTAATTGTTGTGTGTGTATTTGATTGTGAATAAATGTTTGTCTATGTCTATGTATATGTCTATAATCCTACTAATATTATAAACGCGAGTTGGTAAGAATGGATTACTCGTTCATGCGAAAATAGCTTATCGTATCTATATGAAATTTGGCACAGAGATAGATTATAGTCTGGATTAGTATATAGACTACTTTACCCGTGTACCGCGCGAGACGTCGCAGGTTACAACTAGTTTATGATAAAAATAAATAGGTGTATAGATGGAAGCAGGGGTTCCATGTCTTGCAAGATTTAAGCGACTTTTTAGGGAAGATACGTATAGGTATGATATATTTGGAATATACTAACAATTTTATCAAATGTTTCAACGTAAAGTGGAAAACAGGTGTTAGTCATCACAAAAAGTTGAACAGCGTATGTTGAAATATAACAATGTTTAATAATAGAAATATAAACCTACATTTATTATTAAACATTGTTATATCAATAGATGGCGTGGGGTGCCCCTTAGCACATAAAACCGAAAGAGTAGAAGAAATTCGATTACTGGGATTACGGGTGGCCGAGAGGCTAGGCGTTGCTACGGTTTGGCAAAACACGCGGGTTCGAATCCCGCCTCATGATCAAATTAAACTAAAAATTAAATTTAAATCTACCTAACATTTAAGGTTAACACTAAAAATATAAATGGAGACATTTAAAAAAAAATCATAAATTGAGACTCCACTATGACTTTTTGGTTAGTGAAATGAATATCAATTTCGCAACAAATAATATTATAATATTTTCATTTATTATTCGCGATTACATTGAATTGAATGATCCAGGAAATTTCGTTCCACTTAAGGCTGATTTGATTGTATTTTTTTCCAAATTTTCCTGAATATTTTCCATCATTGGATCATTGGATATATTATACAATATAGGAAAATATTCAAATTGGTGTATTTGTGTCAGTACTCTCTCTACATTATTAAAATAATATGATACGTCATATTTACGTAATACGACGTCGAAGGAAAAGTGTTCTAGGGTATTTTTATAATAAAAGATCAAAAGAAAAGGAGGATTATAACATAGCTGTATTGACAAAATAGTTAATGGAATAAAAACTTCTATTTTCCCTAAGTATTTAGATTATTTAATTTTTAGTTTTATAGCATTGAAATGCTTTATAAATTAGAAATTTTGAAAGAATAGAAAAAATTTGATCACGAGGCAGGATTCGAACCTGCGTATCTTGCCTAACCGTAGCAACGCCTAGCCTCTCGGCCACCCGTGATCCTGCCACAGTAATCAAATTTCTTCTATTCCTTCGGTTTCATGTGCCTAAGGGGCACCCCACGCCATCTATTGAGATGATTAAGAACCAAAGAAAGAATTTATTTAGATTATGTTTGATCCTGGGTCTTCCAAATTTCATCCCATTCGGTGATATAGTTTATCCGTTAAAGAGCAACGAGCAGACAAACTTTCGAATTCCTAGTACGGATTGCTATTGAATTTTCCTTATGCATTGTGCGAACGCATGGTAATGAACTTTGTATAGCAATGTCAATAATTCGTACGTAGTACACTCATGATTCAATTAACCTCGGATGCAACTAGTCAATAGTTTCAATTGTAAAATGAATGCAGTTAAAAAATTCCTAGATGAGATGGATAGTAACATTTTTGGTCGTGTTATCTGTTACAATCTAAATAATAGTAAATAAAACCTTATTTCCACAAACATATTAGGTACATGTTAAAAAATCTATAATCTGGTTTTCTATAATATATATTATCTAGGTATTGACCTCATCTAAACAAGGGTTCGTTAGCGATTTATTGGATATTTATATTAATGAATATGAGTAGTATAGTATTATTCATCTATGCTTTCATATGTTTTTTTACATATTTGCAACATATTATAATCTATGAGATGTAGGTAACATGATTACTAGCAAGGTAGGAATAATAATAGGGAAATCTGATAATAAACTCTTTTCTACACCAATTTGCGATCCTAAACCTATAAATTGTTGGAATTTAAAAAGTGACGATGTCGAAAAGTGGACAAAAAGAGTATAATCCATATAAGTACACATTTTCACAACACCCGACAATTTTTCAATGCAAAAAATACAAAGGACTTTACATTGTATACTTAGAATATGCTAAGACTTGATGTTTTTCCTGTTTTTTATATACTTGTTTTCTTATTATTCATTATTTTTGCAAAAGTTATGTTTCATAATTAATTTAATTTCATTTATAAGGTTTATGAGGAGATAAAGATCGAACACGAATGCCATTGATAGATTTTAAATATGTTCTGAGACACCAGCCGCAGCCCGACTGCACTATAAAGATACAGCCAGGGCAGTCAAAATATCTCTACTTTTTTATATCATAGCGGACAACTGAGCTGGTGGTTCGCCTGAGAGTAAGCCATCACCACCGCCCATAAATACACGCTTTTGAGGGGTAAGGGATAGGGAAAGGATTGATGACTGGAAAGAAGGAATGGACTGGGTAGGGTCAGAAAAAGGAAACAAAATACACGCATCCTCATTCTAAAGAAAAACAAAGTTTGTGTTGTGCTTTCTGCCCTGCGTAGCCATTATTCACCGACTTCATATAACGTGTCTATTGTAAACTTAAGCCCGTAACATGTAAATACCCGCGGGCGTTAACTTTATTTACTCTGAGATGGGTTTGTGTTTGCACCGACTACTCTGTTTAAATGCATTTGCATAATTAAACTTGGACAATTTTAGCTGCTGGTCGTACGTACTGTTTTTAGGATACAATTGTTTTAGTTACATGTTATGTGTTTTGGTAAAAGTTTGTTTTAAGCTGAATAAAAACGATTCCGTAATATTGAAAGAAATAGGTTTTGGTTAGCCAATTTTCCTTATTACTACTTAATTGTTAGTTTATTATGCTAATAGTGTCCATTTGGGTGTATATAGATTATATAAACACGAAAGTTTGTATAGAATGGAATTATCTGGAGACAAATAGTGTTTTAGTATTGAATTGCTGTATTGAAACTGAGGATGAATGAATTTTCAAAGATTATGTTTTTCTGTTGCTGCTATAATAAAAATATAATAAAACAAATAATAAAAATCTAGCGTTCTGGTGATAATCCACCCAGGCCAAGTACGGATTGGCAGATGTCACATGTCGTCAAGCTTTCAATTCTCAAACATACTGGTTTCCTCATGATGTATTTCCTTTTCTTTCCGAGCAATGAAAATTGTTGAAAACTCGATTTATTTCTTACATACTCGCCAGGCTTCGTACCTCCGACATTTCTATTGAAACACAAGGTCCTAAACACGATGCCAGCAATATTCTTGCTCTGGCAATATACAAGTATCAAACAATATAATCTTAAATACAAAGGTCTTTTAACGTTTATCTAATGTTTGAACATAAGATCCTCCTAGATAAATGCTTTGAAATGTTCATATTTATAAATCTAAACCAATATTTAGCTACGTTGTTATCTTTGTATTGTGACCGTTTATATCTAAGAATAGAGAACGGGTTCTGAATAATAGTTTTGTTTACTATGTGGTGTATTTAATCAGTGACTTGGATGTATTATGTTAATAAACATTAATATTTAAGTGGCTTTTGTAGTCTTTACAAGAAGTTTGTGTGATGGAGAATTTTTGAGGTTGGTGTTACCATGTTTAAGTTGTTATAATGGCGAGTGAGGCTACTTATTTGTTAAAAAACTTGTTTATTTTCTATTTTACGGTAAAGCGGCAGGAATAAAGTTGTAGACAAATTTATTTCCTACCAATAATGCCGTAAAAATTATCTGTAGGATTGCTAGTTTAGGAGATAAAAGGCAAGGATGATGACCCCACAAACTTGAAGTTAATCTTCTCCTAATCGTCCCTATACATCTGTACAATACATGTATATGCGTATATATATTCGTTTTAATTAAAATAATTGCGTTCTCTGAGAAACGCATTATAGGCATGATTTCATTAATAATAATTATATTCATTAATAACTATTTTACTATCATAATTAATGATTGTTGACTTAGATGAGAAGCGTCTGCCATTTGTCTACGCCAACTGGCCTACTAATGGGTAGATAATTTGTGATGTCCGAGTCAATAAAGATTGCCAGTCATAGTGAAGCTGACAAGGTTTCTACCAATGTTAACTTTTAATCCAGAAAACATTCTGATAACCATAGGTCTGTTGCCTTGCTTATCCAAACACTAACCAATATATAATGTTTGTATAGACGGTGATTGTAAAACTATCTCGATATCCATTTATATGAGAATTGAGCAAAGGGCTTCAATCAAAATAGAAAGTAGAGGCCTATTACATCATAGATTTCCACAATAACACTATTACATATACACTAATACTATTATCAATATTCTAAGACGTTGTTTTTTCATTTATTGATAGCTCTTGATAGTCTATTTTATTCTTATTGTCGTAAATACACATACACGCATTATTTCGATATTTTAACTGACAAGTAAGCCAAACCACAGTCTAAAAAACGTTCAAGCTGAGCCCAAGCTACATACGCCATATCGTTAGCAGCTCGGGACACTAAAGGGCTGCCGCGCATGCTTGCATGTTATGTAATGTAGATAGAATACCTATAAGATTTATAACATGAAAAAGCTTTTTCCTTATACTACGGCTACTCAGCCATAATATCCAGATGTTGTAAAACCAGGCTGAACGGTTCCCACCATTCCCTTACCTCTAGACATAGGTGACAGATAGTGATAGTGCACACTAGCGCCCCCCGCGGAGCAGCCGGTGAGCGTGATGCTGTCAGGGTTTCCGCCAAACATCATGATGTTTTCCTTAACCCACTGGAGAGCGAACGACTGGTCCTTTAGACCAACGTTCCCTGGTGCTGCTTCATCACCTGTGCTGAGGAAACCTGTAGAAAATTTGTGTGAAATGTAGTTGTAACTGATTCTTAGTGTATATGAGATACTAAGCGCTCGTCCCGGTTTTAAAAACAAAACAAAATATACCCTATGTTATTAAGGAAGATTTTTTTAATTCGTCCAGTAGTTATTGTATATTTCCTCTCTATAATATGTATAAGAACGATTGTGCTACAAATTCAAATAACTTATATAATAAACAAAACATCAAATACAATAAGATTAATAATAAAATAAGTATACGAACTTAAAAAGTTTAACAGAAAAACGTTAATTTAAAAACTCCTCTACTAAACGTACTTATTTTAATAAAATAGTTTCTCGAACTTCTTCCATATTAAATACAGAATTTAGTATGGAAGGCGTTTCGTACGTATTTCTGCGTGTTCCTTCGATATCGACTGATATAAATTCTAGGTGAGAGTGGATATGATAAATGAAGAAGCGAATTTACACCACCTGCCGGTATTACGCCAATAAATCAGCTGTGTAAATTGGTTCATTTTGACCACAGTTTCTTCATACTCCCACAATTGTGTACATTATATAAGAAAACCAATAGTTAACACACTTTATAGACTTACATAAAATTATATGCATCCCTTAACCTATATATGTAACTGTTGAACCCGTTTTTCGTCAGAACACGCTTTCGCTAGGTAAAACTAGTTGTAACTAGTATTTTCTTGTGTTTGATTTTACGCGAGTACTATAAAGAAAATATATTAGAAATTAAATATTTTTAACGGATTTTAAATTATATTATTTAACGAAAGTTTTCGAACACATTACAGCGAGCGTGGTCACGAGGAGACCGAGGAGACAGTCTCCCCGTGACCTCCGTTAAATCCGTTAGAATACTTCAATTTCTAGTTGTAACTCAATGTCTTCATTACTACTATAGATACCAGTTGTATTACTAGATCTATCTAAGGAAAACGCGTTAAGACGCATTGACTGATGTTCAAAATACATTAAAAATCAACCAGAAATCTTACCAAGTGGTCCCAACCGGTAATTGATGGTGACTAAGACGACATCTCTATCCATCATGTTAGCAGGACCATACAGAGATCCGGTACCATACATGAAGGCACCACCATGGATGAATACAACCACTGGAAGATGGGTTCCCACAGCTATGTTAGGGGAGTACACGTTCAGGAATAGACAGTTTTCGTCACCTGCGAAAATAAAGTTTTTGAACGAAACAAACTCAAATATAAAAAACATTTATTCATTCAACTAAACATCATGTTACACAGTTATAACATTTACCACCGGTTCGGAAAGCAGTTTCTACATAGAAGAACCGGCAAGAAACTCTGTAGTTGCTCTTTTAAAATAATATCAATTTTACATAAGAGAATTTAGTCATTAAAGTTTAAAAATTGTGTAGATAAAATAATAAATATATGGGTAGTATGTTAGCGGGACTTGTTACCAAATTGTAAGGAACGATGTATCAAATGTGGATATTTTTGTTTTATCTTATGTTTGTTTGCATAGATTTTGAGTAAAAATGATAAATATGTATGAAAATACACTTAATAAATCGTTTCTTTCTTTCATTGGAGAGCGAAGTACAATAAACAATTTCCTATCAAATACAAAAAGAAATATCGAGTAACAAAACCAAATAAGTCGAATTGAGAACTTGCTTCGTTTTTTAGAAATAACAGTTAAAAAGTATTGAATAGGCTATCAGTTACTTCTAGTGGCTAGTTGGTATCGGTCTGAATTATTGTATTACTAGAATATTGGGATATGTTATTTCAGTAATCCAGCTATCAACGTACCAAATTTCATTGCAATCGGTTCAGTAGATTTTGCGTGAAAGAGCAATAAACACACACACACATCCTTACAAACTTTAATCCTTTCCTAATCCGTTTCCAATTTAAAGTTGGAAATCATGTTCATGGGCGGTGGTAGCACTTACCATCGGGCGACCCACTAGCTCCATTGCAAAAAACAAGTTTTGACAAAATTTCGTAGGTATATCGTGTATTTAATGTATTCGAAGCTATATAATTTTAATGCTACAGTAATTACATAACGTGAAGGGTATAAAAACAATTTAAATAAATAGAAAAAAGTACAGTAGGAAATGCTTAATATAAGCAAATATTGAAATGAAATGAAATTCTTTGTTTAGCAATAAAGTAAACATTACATTAAAAAAGTAAGTATAAGGCGGCTTATCGCTAGACAGCGGTCTCTACCAGGCAGTATTTGGTAACTTATCTAGTGTTGACTGGTTATATGGACGTCATGGTCAGCATACATGCGGTAGAGAAAGGATAAGAATTTCGGGATATTCCTTATTTTTTTTATTAATTTATGTATTATTAATTTATATATTCCTTCCTTCCTCAATAAATTGGCTATCTAACACTGAAAGAATTTTTCAAATCGGACCAGTAGTTCCTGAGATAAGGACGTTCAAACAAACAAACTCTTCAGCTTTATAATATTAGTATAGATTATTTATATGTAATTGAATGATGATTACTTATGAATTACCATATAAACGTAAATATTAAATCAAAACGTATCATTAAAACACAGCTGTTGTAAAATATGTTATTAGGGAAACGTATTCCAAATATAAATTGGTTTAAATATTTTCATCATTAAAATGTAATTCAATAATAGCCTATTAATTAATCGCGTGAGATACATTAATATTAATTAATTAATTGCTTGACCTCAATTCTATACATAACACATCTTACTATATTTTATACGGCGGTCCGCCCGGGCTTCGTCCATGGTACATATATAGCCTATAGCCTTCCTCCATAAATGTGCTATCTAACACTATAAGATTTTTTTCAAATCGCACCATTTGTTCCTGAGATTAACGCGTTCAACTGAATTTAAAGTGATGGAAAAATAATTAATCACTTATAACAAATTGGTATCAATTCACTAAATAATTTTTGTATGTAATCAAAATGTTTTTAAAGTTCTTTATTCATTGAAATTATTTATATCCCCAGGAAATTGGGAGATAATGTTTAAAATGTTATCGTACATAGTTGTTCATACACGAATATTTTTGTAAATTTATACTAATACTAGCTGCGCCCCGCGGTTTCACCCGCGTAAGTGCATATCCCGTAGGAATATCGGGATAAAAATTGCCTATATGTTATTACAGTTATCCAGCTGTCTAGGTACCAAATTTCATTGCAATCGGTCCAGCAGTTTTTGCGTGAAAGAGCAATAAACACACACACATCGTTATAAACTTTCGCATTTATAATATTATAGAAGGAGTTTGTCTGTTTGTTTTTTTGGATTCGCTAACCTTAGAATCTACTGGACCGATTACCAAAATTCTCTCATTGTTGGATATGTAGGTGGTCTTAGGTTACATACGTATGTACCACAGGCGAAGCAGGGGCCGATCCCTTGTTATGATGATAAAATTAATAATCTGTATGATATCATATTGTACCTATTCTTCTTTTCATTATCCAATATCCATGTTGATATAATTTAAAACCATTTCCACCCGACTTCTAAAGAAGGAGGGGGTCATCTATTCGACTTACGACTGGGTGAACCAATGACGATTTTTTTTATTTGTAAGCTTGTTCTTTAAATTTGGTCTAGTTCTGACAATTAGAAAACTATAACATTAATTTTTGGGATTAAAACGATTTTATAGTAATAGAGTTCCAAAGAGAAATATAGGCTTCTTTTTATCATTTGTTCTACTTTTTATCGTTGTAACATTTACTTCCAATGAGAATTTCCTATGAATACGCGGGCGAAGCCGCCGGCGAAAGCTAGTTAAACTAACTATATGCTTGTTTAAAACAAAAGCTTACCAGTGATTTTCTTGAAGATAGGTTCGTACTGCAGACAGTCCGAGAGGGTGCGTGTCGCATCCCATGTACCAAGCCATGGTTTCATTGGCTGGGGATCCTATGGAATAAGAAAATGTAATTGTTAACATAGTTTTTAATGTGAGGTTACCGGCATGTCCAAGAAGCTCGACGACAAAGCACTTGTCAGCGTGGTGGATTATGGTCTGACCCTCATAGGAGACCCGTATCCCAGCAGTGCGAAGATATATAGGCTGATGATGATGATGATGACGATGATGAAATGTAATCGTATTTAGTTCGTTTACGTCGGTACCTATAATATAACACCTATAAGGTTTTTCTTAGACCTTACAGAGTTAGAGGCTAGAGAGTGATGTAGGGTACATTTTACCCCAGGGATATATCTCAATTCCCTGGCTATCCTACTAATATTTTAATGTGAAAGTTTGTAAGGATATGTGTGTGTTTGTTACTCTTTCGCGCAAAAACTACTGAAAATTTGGTACGTAGACAGCTGCACAACTGGAATAACATATAGACCAATTTTTATCCCGATATTCCTACGGGATACGGACTTACGCGGGTGAAACCGCGGGACGCAGCTAGTTTACTTTATACGGTACGAAGGCAAGGCCGCTGAAATACTAGATAGATAGATATAAATTAGAATTACGATTCCAATTATGTCTAAAATGTAAGTAAATACGTAAATATGAATAGGCTCGATACTACACAAGTAATGAATGGCCGTTCGCACCGCAATATCAGGCACGTTTGTAATGTACACTAATTGGTGTGAAATTGTCATAATTGTGTCCACATTGAACATTTTCAGTTGATTGCGTATTCGAAATATAAACAAGACAGGAGCAAAGAGCCGCCATGTTGTTTATTTCGTTTGGTGTTCTTATTTTGAAATATTACATCTATGTAGGTATAGACAAATGGCAAACGTTTCTCATTTATTCGTTTTCTTAAAATTTTAGCTTTACTCCGGATAATCTAGACATGCAAAGGGTACAAACATTTCCATTTTGTTGTGTAATTGTTTAAAATATAATTGTCAAAGTAATGATAAATAATAAGCTAACTAAGTAAAAACTTACAAAATAATAGACAGTACTTCTTAACATAAGTCCAAGGCAAATAGATATTAATTATAAACGAACAAACACATTGATTATCTCTTAATATATAAAATTCTCGTGTCACAGTTTTCGATGCCATACTCCTCCGAAACGGCTTGACCGACTTTGATGAAATTTTTTGAGCTTATCCGGTATCTATGAGAATCGGCCAACATCTATTTTTCATACCCCTAAATGATAAGAGTAAGGCAGAACAGCGTTTGCCGGGTGCAGCTAGTAATGAATATTACTATATATGTTAATGCACCGAATATAAGCTCTCAGGCTAGGTTTTATGCATCGTTGGATTGACGACCATTTCATTTGAACAGTAATTGTAAAAGCGAGATACACAACAGATCTATGTAGTGTACAAAGATATTTCGGATGGCAACACCAGGAAATTAAATGACCAATAAACCCATCCTATTTTCCTGGTATGGATTCGATCGCTTATAATTTCGCAATAATTATTTGTGTCGGATCTTAACTAAATACATTCTACTAAACTAATATTGTAAATGCGAAAGTTTGTACGGATGTGTGTGTGTTTGTTGCTCTTTAACGCAAAAACCACCGAACCGATTAAAATGAAATTTGGTACGTAGACAGCTGGATAACTGGAATAACATATAGGCAACTTTTTATCTCGATATTCTTACGGGATACGGACATACGCGAGTGAAACCGCGGGGCGCAGCTAAATAAGCAAAAGTTTGATAAATAAGGTAAATTTTTATCTACTTTTCGGTAAGTTATGACGGATATAAAATTCTCCGAGTAAGAAAAAACATCACGATTTGAAGAGATTGCTTCACGTTTAGCCAAACCATGGATTCAAATCCCATGTGGAAGGGAACTACGCGGGAAAAATATTGAGAATAATTATAAGAACTAGATGCGCCCCACGGTTTCACCCGCGTAAGTCCGTATCCCGTAGAAATATCGGAATAAAAAGCCTATATGTTATTCCAGTTGTCCAGCTATCTACGTACCAAATTTCATTACAATCGGTTCAGTAGTTTTTGCGTGAAAGAGTAACAAACACACACACATCTTTACAAACTTTCGCATTTATAATATTAGTAGGATAATTAAGAGATATTATAGTGATCGCCCGAGCAAGGCATGTCTATTGCAAACTGTGGGATTAAAAAACTGGTCTAATATTAATTATTATAAGGATTATTACAGTGTTATTAAATCCGTAAATGAAGGATTATTTGCGGTAAACCGAAAAGTAATCAAGTTACAACAATTAAAACCTGATTAAAATTAATTATTTCTCGTAAATACGCAAAAGCAATTTGGTTATATCCCTTAATTGATTTGACATTAACATTCGTCGTTTTTTCTGCTCTAATTTTATTTTATACTTATTTATATAATTTCATCTCAATATTACACCATGCTACTATAATGTAATCTTTGTAATTACATAAGATGTGATTTAAGAGTTTCCTCACGATGTTTTCCTTCACCGTTTTAAGAAGTGGTGATGTTATCCACATGTCATGTGAAAAATCAATTTATTTCCTGCACGCTCGTCCGGTCTCGAACTCCGACTTATCGATTTTGAAGTCCGAGGTTCTCACCACTGAGCCACCACTGCTTTTATGTCGTCTAACTACTATTTTGTAAGCACGAGTTTATCTTTATTAATTGAAAATAATAAAAGATCACGCTATAATTATAGAATGAACTAAATTGTCTCATTTGCTCTTATACAGAGTATTCGTAAGGAAATTAATTAATTCTCGCGATCCTAATCAGGATAATAAGATAAACTTATGAAATTATTGTATTGATACGATTCTTGATAACTTCAGACCGTTAAAAGTGTGTGTTGAGTCTAAAGAAATAACATACAAGTGAAGCTAATTCAAGCGTGTTAATGAAAACGGAGATAGAAATATAATTTTGTGGACAAGCGCTTCGATATAAGTATTTTTTTCTTTGTATTATATTTTTTTAATAAAAGGAAAAATAATAATTTAAATATACTTAACATAACCTTTGAGATTCTCATCAGGGAATATTGCGATTATACAGGGAATAGATATTTAACAGTACGGACGCGTACCATTTGTTATTATTTTATATGCTATTTATTAAATACTTTCATCACTAGATAGTATAAAACAAAGTCGCTTTGTCAATCCCTATGTTAGGGACATGTACGCTTAAATCTTTAAAACTACGCAACGGATTTCAATGGGGTTTTTTTTAATAGATAGAGTGATTCAAGAGGAAGGTTTATATGTATAATAACATCTATTAAACTATTCCGAATTGAGCGCGTGCGAAGACGCGGCCAAAAGCTAGTAGATTATAAGAGTTATTTGATATAAAAACTGTCTTTACATTAAAAAAATAATACATTACTAGAGTACACTTCAATAGCATTTAAATCCTTCGATCAATAATGTTTAAATCATGGTTATGTTATCGTTTGTTCAATGTTTACGTTATTTTTTTATTCGTATATTTTGATTTTTTGCTACCCGGCATTTTCTTTATCCACTACTCATAAGCATTATTTAATGTGGATTTTTTGTCACTTAAATAGCAAAAGCCTTCTCCGTCCGTGTTAATTTACCTGATTCTTTTGTCGAAGATTATTGAATGGATTTTTCTCACGTAAAAAATCTATCCTAAATATCATATTTGGGGTAAATTTTTTTTTATCCATAATTTTTCATGTAAATAATCAAAATTACGAACAGCAATTGATTTTTATCAGTTAATAAAGTTATTTTTAGATTCAATACGGAGTTCACGATACATTACAATTTAATTTTATTATACGTTTACAAAGTAATCGACTTGTAAAATAATTAAGTTGAGTAGTAAGATCCGTGAACTATTTCTATGGTATATAATTGGTAATTACTGCTTTATTATAAACGCAGCCATTACCCATAAAGAATAATAAAAATAACCGTATGCGTGTGGTTTTTTATGTTCCGGTATTATGTTATTGAGGAAATATCATAAATATATGATATATCCTCAATAATATAACTAATAATTCAAAATTGGTTAATTGTTTGAATCCTTAAATGAAATTCTTTTTTTGAAATGATATTTTGACAAATATTTGTCTTAACTCGTTATGATGCCAACAACAATATTACATTTTCTTGCCACGAAGAGAAAAAAAAACAATATTAAAAATGGAAGGTATTCAAAATTCGGACTTACCCTAAACCTGTATTTTCCAACCGGCGGTCTCGCGTATGGGATCCCTTGAAAACTGGCAAATGTTCGTCCATTAGTAGATTCCTTCCAGGTGCCTTGGAGCATGCCATGGTGCACTCGTACAATGGGATTTGCCCCTTGACCCGCCGCAAACGCTATAAGGAGCGACGTTAAAAATAAACTCAAACTCGACATTTTAAAGACGTGCGCGCGCATGAATCTCCCGCGCTGAACTAGTAGATAATGATAACTAGATAACAGAGATCCAGTGATTTGTGTTGAAACGATTTGACAGCTGTCATTAACTCATTGATTTTTTTTTTCTTTTGTCCCCGTGAATAATGGAAAAGGTAAATTGAGTTAAAATCATTAGTGAAATTATAAATATTCCATTTTTGACAGTTAAATAATTCAGGTAATTAATTGCTATTGCTGTTACCTTTTCAGATATAATTTATTAAAATTGATTAATTAGTTAATTTAAAATGTGTATGAACATTTCAATGTTTTTATTTTTATATTAAAGTATTACTAAGGCGATTTAATCACGTAAAGTCATTCAGTTACTAAATGATGTGACATGTTTTATAACATCGCACATGGTTTCCCATACAATATTTTAACACAGTTATTGTAGTAATGTAAAGGCGGGATTATACGACAAAGATATCAGGTTATGTCAATATTTGAAACTGTATTTCATATAATCTGTGGTGCTACATAAATGTTATTATATTTTCGCTGCTTACCTATTTAAACCCTTGGTGTGATATTAGAAGTTTAAGGTCAGGGCGTTGGGACAGTTCTGAATACGCTGATTAAATAATATAATCATACTAAAATTATAAATGCGAATGTTTATAAGGATGTGTGTGTGTTTGTTGCTCTTTCACGCAAAAACTACTGAACCGATTGCAATGAGATTTGGTACGTAGATAGCTGGACAACTGGAATAACATAAAGGCTACTTTTTATCCCGATATTCCTACGCGGTGCGCAGCTAGTATAATATAATATTAATATCATACTAACCAATGTTTAAATAACCGAAACATGAAATTAAAAAGTTGGTTTTATCAAAAACTTTTGTTATAGAAACTGATTATTATTATTATTATTAATAATTTTAAAATGGTTAATTTAATCTAGTAAAACAAGTCATTATAATCACAATTTTAAGGAATTTCTTCAATGCGTTTAGTCTCCATTTTAAGATAATTAGTTATCTAAATATGAATACTTCTTACCTATTTTTTGTTTAATATTTTTTATGATAAAGTCAATAAAAAGTTTAAAACAATAATAAAGGTTATCAGTTCGGTTCGTTTATGTGATATTATTGGTATATTATGGTGAAGGGATTCAACAATGTTTTTTTTTTAATTTTTTTTAAAGTATTAAATTTAAAAGACAAAGTTGATATAAATTATTACGAAATTTCTTGCATTGCTTACTTTGCATTTGCACAATGACTGCGTAGCGGACTTAATTTAAAATAAATAATCCTATCCTACTATCCTATCGTACTAATCCTATCCTTTTTTTTAAGTGGGGAAATCTTGCATAAGATACCCACGGCACCCGGGGAAGGAGCCGTGGGTTATGTCGGATTCCTACCGACTAAAACCCCACTGTGTTCCGACGCGCTGCTTCAGACGGGACTGCGGGAACACATTGTACTCTACCGCGTGTCCCGCCCAGCAGTTGCCCGTTTCCAGGCCCTCCGCTTGGTTTACCACCCCGAGGCGACGTAAGCTAGAACATACTAATCCTATCCTACTAATATTATAAATGCGAAAGTTTGTAAGGATGTGTGTGCGTTTGTTACTCTTTCACGCAGACACTGGAATAACATATAGGCAACTTTTTATCCCGATATTCTTACGGGATATACTTACGCGGGTGAAACTGCGGGCGCAGCTAGTATTCGTGACAAATGTAAATTATTTGTATAGAATTTCTTAACAATGAATTAGGAATATATATTATGCATATAACAATGATGTCCAACGCAGATTTTATATTTGTAAGGCTGTATTGTTTCCAAATTTATTCCCGTCATAATAAGACATAATGAAGGTAAAGGGATGAAAATAAAATAGATTTCAATGGTGTTAATCCTGATAGGATTAATTTGTGTTGTTGACATTTCCGATGTTCATTTTAAATGAATCGGAAGCTTATATCTGTGCCAGAATTATTTTGCCGCGAAAATTATTTGAACTGTCATTCGCAATGCTGTTATTATTTATGGTATGAAAAATTCGTAGAGGCACCGAATAGAATTAATGAAAAGTAGAAGAATATTAAATGAATAATTAGTTAAAAATGTTGGATTCAAAATGTAGATTGAATTAATGTGTATTGATCATATACGAACAATTGAACAATAAGTTTAGCGGTTAATTATGCCTCATGCTCACACCGTGTGCTCATTCCTCATGCTCATGCCCCATGCTCATACCTCATGCTCATGCCTCATGCTACCGCCCCATGCGCATGCCCAATGCCCATGCCGTATGCTTATACCTCATTCTCATGCTCCATGCTCATACCCAATTCTCATGTCTCATGCTTATACCTCATTCTCATGCTCCATGCTCATATCCAATTCTCATGTCTCATGCTTATACCTCATTCTCATGCTCCATGCTCATACCCAATTCTCATGTCTCATGCTTATACCTCATTCTCATGCTCCATGCTCATACCCAATTCTCATGTCTCATGCTTATACCTCATTCTCATGCTCCATGCTCATATCCAATTCTCATGTCTCATGCTTATACCTCATTCTCATGCTCCATGCTCATACCCAATTCTCATGTCTCATGCTTATACCTCATTCTCTTGCTCCATGCTCATACCCAATTCTCATGTCTCATGCTAATACGCAGTAGGTACTCAAACAGGTAGACAGCATATATGTAAATAGGTAAAATTACATCAATTGATATGACAAAGATTTACCGTTCTAGGGGCCAGAAAAATATAGTGTCGTCATTTGGAACAGCGAAAATATTATGGGGAATAATTCGGAAATTTCCCTTTCTTCTATAATTAAAAATATATTCATTGCCCTGTATAATACATTTAATGATCGGACATACAATAAAATGGTCGCTAAAGCCATAAAACTGAGGTAACAGTCGTTCTAAAAGTAAATAATTTATTGTTATGTATTGTATCCTATCAAATATATGTAGTACTCGTAGAACATTTATTTATAGCCTTTTACTTCATTCATACTGAATACAATAAAGGAGCTCAATCGGAAATAAATTTATTCGGTTTTTTGATACGAATTGCGATATATTTGGAAATAAAGCAAAACGTAATAATTGTTTACGCTCAAGTAATTTAGACAGTATTGAATATTATTTGTTTGCGTTTCGTTTTTTCGAATTTGGAACGTGGAAGATTCTAGAACAAAATTTTTACCAATATAATATGCGAGTTAGTGTAATATAAGGATACTTTTATGGTAGATACAAAAAAATATAATGGAAATGTATATATTATATTGGTTTACATACGAAAATATTATTTTAATAACTTTGTTTACGACATAGTAATTTTTTGCTGAACTTCCCAAAACAATTTTTTTGCCATATTTTACACGATAACTATGTGGGTTTTCAATAGAATGTTCTGATTCTTACCGTGTTTGATAAAAAATTGTTGTGTGTGATACCTCCCTCCTCAGGCACGTCGGTGAGCTTTTTTATAAAAATCTTGCTAATTATGAATAACTATCTATTGTTATCTATACTCCAGATTACTAAATAGTTATCACATTAAACTTTTATAAGTTTGTGATGTTTTATCTGAAATATTTTATTTCTGATTTTTCGTATTTTTTATTCTTTACGTGTGTGCAATATTTTTATAAATTACAATTTAAAAGATTTTTCAATGAATTTTTAACGCGATGTATTCCGAAATTTTATAGCGAGCGCGTTCAAGACTATGTAATGATTAAGTCGCTTTTAAAGTTCGTTAAAATGTCTTATATATTTTAATTTATTATATATACCAAATAATATTTTTTGACTTGGTTCCTTTTATTTTTCTTTTTTCTAGTATTCGATCAGTAACATTATTAACAGCAACTGTTGTTTTTATGATCGAAGTTGCTAGAATAATTTTCTACAAGTTTATAATGACTATGTTCGTAGCATTATTTAATCAGTCTAATATTGACACTAAAATTATGATTATTTGATGTACTTATCAACTGTTTTATGTAGGATGGACGTTGACCCAGTACTATCAAATGATAAGGTTATTTTATTTGTATAGAGGTGAAATAATACGTTGGATTTATTTAATACATTCAACACACACACACACACACACACACACACACACACACACAAACACACACACACACACACACACACACACACAAATATACAAGCTTTTAATGTTATCTTCAACCTTTTACGTTATTTAACCCATGACGTAAGAACGAAGGGGTTTATAAGATTGACGTGTCTATGTGTGTGTGCGTGTGCATTGTAGCTCCCGAATGCATGAGCCGATTCTGATTTGTTCTTTTTGTTTTGCTAAGTGAATTAGTTTGAAGTGCTCTTAGCTATGTCTATATAAAGTCACAGCCTCTTAATAATTTTTCACAACTACCTCTATATGGGTATCGAATGAAAGGGCTTGACTTGAAGGGTTTGAAGATACCCAGATTAGAATAAAATGGAAAAGAGAGTAATCGAAGTTACGTGGAAAATAGTAAATATTGTATATTTTTATTTTACCAGACTCCCGGATGTCAAACATTTAGCATCAATTATAGTAAAATAAATAAGGAGATTTGTCTAGAATTCTATTCACACGGGCACCAGATTTCAAATAAAAAAAAGAATCATTAAACTCGATTCAGCCATTCAAAAGTTCAAGGGTAATAAATAAATGAATTGAGAGCTTCCTTCTTTTATAAGAAGTCGACTGAAAATTAAAAAAAAACATGTATTTTTTCATATTATCACGATTTGTCTTACGATTTGTCTAGCGATTTGTCTCATGATTTGTCTCACGATTTGTCATAAAACATTCGGTTTAATTTCTCTCGAACCGAGAAAGACTAATGAATTTCGAACATCTTCGCAAACAAAAAGCGAAAAAAACATCAAAGGTGTGAAATTGCTTTGATATTTTCATTATTTTAATCAAAGAAAGAGATTCGCACGGGATAAGATGAAATCTCGTCTGTTGGAAGTGCTAATAACGCTTGAGGTGGAACGGAATTTTCGTCGAAATAATATTTGTATACTGCCCTTGTTATTGGGGTAACCTTATGAATATTTATTACGTAACAGTTCGCGCTTCAGTTAACGAGTATACATAGGTAGATATTATTGTGTCATACGTTTTGTTAAAATAGAAAAATCACTCTACTGCGACACTTAAGATTCCATATAACTTCAGAACAACTGTTAAAAATATTGCTTACCTCAAATACATCCAGCAGTTTCTGATAATACGCATTCAAATAAACAAACTCTTCAACTCATATATGCATGCACTTTTTCTAATTTTAAAATACTTAATTGAAAAAAAAAAACACTGTAAGAAACTATAATTTACAAAAATGCGAGGGATTCTAAAGCCTGTAACACAGTTTTTACTACCAAAGGGTTTAGTTTCTATCAATATGATTATATTATTTAACAGTTTTAATAAAGACTTTATTATTATTATTATACACAATTATTATAGAAGCATAGATAATATTCTATTATCTTAGCTAGATTAACAAGAAATAAAGTCTAGACACAGCTGCGTCAGATTGTAATGCAAACATGTTAGTTTAGATAGAGGAATATTCAATTTATATGTATGAGTGTAGGTAATGCATTGTAATAGATATGTATGTATTATGAATACATATAAAGCATCGCTACAATTTGAAAGTGAGAAAGGAAATAAATTGATTTGTACAAGTTGAGTAAATGTATTTAAAAGGCGAAGGTTAAACGGTGAAGCAAGGTATCATGAAACCGACATGTCGAAGAATCAATAAGTTCGATGATATGTGACATCTGCCAACCCGGACTTGGCTAGCGTGGTAGATGGCCTGAACCCTCATAAGCGGTCTGTGTCCCCGCAGTGGGAACATATATGCTAATGATGATTATGATAATGATGACAATAAAATAATATATTTAAATATCAAATTTGATGAGTTTTGTCGAAGTCACGCACGCAGGCACGAATAAAACCAGCTCACACCGGGGCATGTACCACACCCAACACAATCAGCGTGTCACAATAGCATGTGAATATTACTGTGTTTTGTTCGGCGAGGTGGAGGGAGCAGGCCCGTATCCAATCAGTCCCTTCCATTCCCTCCATCTATCCTTTCCGATATCCATTTAAGTTGGCAATTCATTTGCAATTGAACGTTTGTTAATGAAAAAGAATCTTAATAAAAGAAGAATTAAAAATAAAAGAAAATATGATAACGGCTCTTCGCTTATATATTATAATATAATAATTATTAATCTTCAAGCGTCTGTGAAGCTAGTTTTCTTATAAAGTCGTAAACATTTCAAGAATTTCATAATCGTCCAGTTAACTTCGAGTTGTTTCAGAACTGATTAACCGACATTTGAATCGACGCCTTTCACTTAATTTCTATCAAGAACATTATATAAATGGTATTAAAGTAATGTAATCTATAAAAAAATTTAAAGCTTTATAAGTCATTCTGTTGAAATCGTAAAGTTTTATGCTATAATAAAAATAAATCTGCATCTCATGCAGAGAAATGAACTTAGTGCTTTTTTAAGTTCTATTATCTTAATCGAACGAGACTTTAGAATATAAGGAACAAAGAAAACAGTACAACCTTTTTTCAAAGCATTGCTGTCAAGCATACATTTTTTGACCTTTGGGCACTCATAAGTCAAGACTATAAAAACGGAAATTGTCCAAATGATCTAAAACTAAAAAAATATTTGTAATTTATTTAACACATTTTATAGTATATGGAAATTGATGACACTTTGTTCATGAACGATGCGTTTCCCAGAAATGAAACTGTAAAAAATATATCACTGTTAAAAGCACGATGATGATGATGATGACCGCCTCCTTGGTACAGTAGTTAATGCGTGAGCGTAGAACCGAGGGGTCCTGGGTTCGATTCCCGGTGGGGACGCACAAAAAAAAATGTCTCGGTCAGGCAGGACACAGAAGGCTGATCACCCACTTGTCCCTAAAGAAAATCGATCAGTGAAACGGATGTTAATCATCTGCCCCATAGCCCACTAGGGGACACGGGACTTCACTTAAAAGCACGATGGAAAACGCGTGCTTTTTCAGTTGCGTAATATATGAGAAGATTCATTACTCAGTACCGGTCTTCAAGCGCCCTCTCATGCGACGGAAGCCTAGCCTGATCGTTGTTTCGCAATCGGCCTGTTGTGACTCATTGTTAGCACTGGAGTTGCCTTCCCACAAATAACCTTTATTTTGAGAATAGAAAAGTCACAGCCATCCAATATCAAGCCAAAATAAATCGGTTCCACTTGGAAAGCGTATATGTGTTACTGTGTGTACATGTACACGCACACACACATACACACTAAATTTGTAGCATTCATCGTAGCGTGTTACAATCAACTAGACGACTTTTAACATAAATATGCCACGTAATGAATAATAAAATTGCTTCAAGTATGTTAAAGTTTTTGTCTTTGCTAGATATAAAGGTATTTTAAAGGCATATGTTAGAGCCTCGTGGACTCGATACCACTGCACAATACTATGGAACTCTGTGACGCTATAAATCGTGGCTAAGCTAAATTTATTGCTACACATTAGTAACGTGAGCTACGTACAGGCAATGATGCTCTAATTGAAATAGACAACAAAATATATCGTAGTTAAATCTACTGGTACGTTATATTAACTGTTGTAGTGGTGACTTTCAGCTGTTATTCGACGACTCGTTGGGCTTGTGGTTAACAAATTACGACTCGAACTAGATAGAGATTGCGATTTGCTATTGAAAATCTCAGCTTCAAGATATAGAATAAATCTTGGTTGAAAATATAGGAAATGAAGCAGACAGTATAATTTTCTATTCAGTTAAGCAACGACCTATGATATGCTTTTGTATCTTTGCAATAATAAAAATTATTGAGATTACTCCTTAGTTTCAGTTACAGAGCAAAGTAACAATTTATATTGAATAATAATGAAAGATTATAGTTTGTGTGAATAATGTTTGTTATTCTGTTTACTCAGGTACTTCTGAAACAATTTAATCGAATCTACATATTGATAATAGCTCGTAATAATGTACATATTTCTCAGTAATGGAGAGCATCGCCGTAGGCTGTAGCTATAATGAATAATTAATTATGCTATAGATATTATGGGAATCGTTATATCCCAGTGGCATAGTTTCTTGAGCTACAAAAACTTTTACGCTATTTTTCTATTCGGGCATTATATATTTTGCTAAATATATCTAAATAATTAATTTTATCACATTCATAAATATGAAAGCTTGTTTTTTGAATGTTTGTCCGTCAATAACGCTGAAATTACTGAACGAATTTTGATGATGTTTGGTATACAGACAGGGTATGAGGTAACTTGGGTGATAGGAGACATTTAACCCGATTAAATGCTCCCTTGGGATAAAACAGGATTTTTGATATCCGGGCGGAGCCGGGACAAGCGTCTAGTAGTATATATTGAGGATAATGGATTTATATTCAATATAGTTCGTTCATTGACTTGAAAAACATTGCTGTTAACATAACGACCACATAAGAACAATGGCACAAACTTTACGATGATTTGACACTCACGATTAGAAATAAGGACAAGCAGTCTTCTATGCTCTGATAAATTTTATCACTAACTAGCAGTCCGTCCCGGCTTCATATAAGATATAAAATCTACCGGGTATCAAATGACAGCAGGGTTGCGGAGTACAGGGCAAGGCACTTGGTTTGTCCTAGGTCCCTCCCTGAGGTTTTCGACAGCCCACACAAGCTGCTTAGCTTCATGGAGGAGCTGGGATGGTTCCAGCTTTGACTGGCTACCGCACTCCTTTTCTTTCACGCAAAATAGGCGCTTGACGTCGAGTTGCGGAAAACGAGCCCGTATTATTATCTTATATTTTTAAACGAGCAATTCTTGTATATATATATATATACTTAGTCTGGCCATAAATACTGTTACACTTAATTATAAAAAAATATTACATTTGAATTTC
>NW_024045134.1:1266928-1282614 GCF_012273895.1 Zerene cesonia | reverse complement strand
GTTAACAATTTTCTTTTTTCTTTATTACAATATTTATGGCAAGACTAGGTATATATAATTGGAATCTCGGAATCGGCTGCAACGATTTTTTTTCGTTGTTTCGGGGGCGATAAATCGATCTAGCTAGGAATTTTTTTTAGAAAATGTCATATTCGTGTTTTATTCGTGTTTTTTTTCCTGACATCTATTGGTGAATAATAATACTATTTTGCTTCGTAGATAGCTGGTCAACTGAAATAATGTCATATTCGTGTTTTATTCGTGTTTTTTTTTCCTGACATCTATTGGTGAATAATAATACTATTTTGCTTCGTAGATAGCTGGACAACTGAAATAGCACATAGGCACTTTTTATACCGATATTCCTACGGGATACGGACTTACGCGGTTTCAACCGCGGGTCACAGCTAGTATTATTATACATGACAGCAGGGTTAGATTTTCTCCATTCATCCCAGTTCATTCCTTAATTCCGTCGTCAATTCTTTCCTTATCCCTTACCCATTTAAAGCAGGCATGAGTGTTTGTGGTCGTTTATAGGACATAAGAAAACAAATGCATTTTTTATGACACAAGCGGGCGCCTGAGCAAGCGGTTCGCCTGATGGTATGCAATCACCACCGTCCGAAAAAACTCCCTCTGCGAATGCGAAGCCAGCTTTTATTGGGAAAGGGGTAAGGAAAGGATTCATGACTGGAAAGAAGGAATGGACTGGGAGGAGTAAGGAAAAGGAAACGGACCTCCAGCTCCTTCACTCATCGTACGAATCATAGTAGCATTGCTCGTTTTCACACCGGTTTTCTGTAGGGGTGTGGAACTTCCCCAGTTTCGAGCTGGCCCAAATCTTGCCGAATCATGCTCGACTGTAAAATATGTATGTAATAAAATTACAGGTTGAGTTAAACTCCTCGAATTTCTGTGGTTCATAGCATTCTCTTAGGCATAATTTGCGAAACTAATGTAAGTTGTTATGACCACTGAGATGCTTTTAATATGTTAAGTTATAATTGTGGTTTTAAATAATAACTGTTTGCTTCTCGCTTTTGTACTAGCAAGTTAGTTTGTCGATTTTAGTAATTGTTTATAAAGTCGTAGTTTTAATAACTAGTAAATCTACTGTTTTTTTTGGCTTGGTTACTCGATAACTCCAACCGATTACTCGTTTAACCGATTGATGTGATTCTTTTTGTGTTTGATAAGGAATTGTTGTTATTTGGTCCCATGTCAGTATCTGGTATCATACTTCCAATCCCAAGAACGTCGGAGACCTCTTTTGTACTTAAGAATTATATTATGTACAGGACCCGACTCCACCCGGATATCAAGATTCTGTTGTATTTTTTACAATATTTTGTTTTATTCCAAGAGAGCATTTAATCGGGATAAAAATTATCCTGTCACCCAAGTCAGCTTAAACTCTGTCTGTATATCAAATTTCAAAATCCCTTCAGAAATTTCAGCGTGATTGACGGATAAACGTCCAAACAAACAAACTTTCACACTTATAATATTAGTGTGATTGTTATGTAATTTTTGTTTATTTTTAAATTAATGCTGGCCAATTGAGCCGGTTTAATAAAAAGCAATCATCATCATGGTCTGTGAGGTTTCGGCGCTGCGTGCTGTATTATGGTTTAGTGTGGCAGCAGAGGCTTTCGTCTATTTTTACTGATAAATTTTGCATTGTATAACTTATATATATGTATGTGTCCTTTTTGGTTACAATAAATTTAAAATATACTGGGAGGCGTGAAGAAAACGATACGGGCTTGCGACTCCGCCACTCATAAATTTTGATCTTTAAATCTTAAATCTTAAATGATCTTAATAGATCTTCAACTAACACAACCATTTTTTTAAGCGATTGATTTCCCAAAAAATAGGTTTAGATTTGTTGAATTGAATATTTGGTATCCGTTACTTTTAATTTTTTACAAAACTTTTCGCTTTATTTTGTATTCCGTGTGTTGGAGCAGCTGTGACCACTGAAATAAAACGAGGCCATGTTTTTATATGAACATTTAAACTCCGCGCTTTTTAATAAAATCGAAGAATATTTGTATATTGAACATTATGTTAATACTTACCCATTTATTGGCTGAACGCCTGATTATGAGAATTAAAAAAAATAATATGGAGTCATAAATAGGACCTTTTTGAAGTGAAACTTCTTTAGAATCGTTGTGATTTCAAACCTGATGCAACGGAAAAAAACGACAGGTAAGAGACACAAATACAAAAATGTGTAGAATGAAGTCGGCAAAGAATGAGACAGAAATATACATACTACGATTTACTGAAGTTTCACTTTTATCGTGTGTGAATCGCACACACACCTTTTTTAATTTCAGAGACTCTTAAAGTAAGAACTGCTGTTAATAATATGTATGTTATAGATGTTTTTAACATGTAATATGTGTGTGATCGCTGCTTTATCTTATGGTAAGTAATTATAGACAATTAGTATGATATGTAAGTTATTAGTCTTTATTACTTCTTTTCATTCAATTATTTCAACTTAGATTTTATGATATAAACGTAACACTTGTAACAGATATATGACCACTTGGTGTGGTGATTCAACTTCAGGTCCACCCTTTGCTTAGTCTGCTGTAAAAAATTAATATACTATTAATAATGAAGAGTAACCATTCAACGTTTTATTTAAACTGCAGGCCTTGTAAAATTCAAAAAAGCATAGGTGCCCACAGCATTTTACAATGTCAACAATTTAACGATCGTAATGATGAAACGTTTTGAAATATTTCATAATAACTTTTAACCTGTAATTACAATACGAGGTACATAACAACCCTAAAGTTTAACGCTTTATGGTATACTACGCTTTATTGTTCCCTTCGGCTTTATTATTAAAGGGACAACATTATATTGATTGAACATTTTATCCTTTTCAAATGGATTATATCAATTTTTATTAGACATTGATGCGTAGAAATGGTTGGTGATAAAATAATATCATGAAATTTGACATCATTTATAGATCGGATAAAACAATAAATGAGTTTTAAAAATACACAGTTTTGTTTATCTAATATAAAAATATAAATACAATATATACATATACCATAACACCCTTTATATAAGAAAAGAGATTAGCTATTCAATTATGTGCCAGCCATTATGCTCATCAAAAGGAGCCTTAATGCTTGGCATCCCGACTTCCTACTAATATTTCAGCTTTCATGCAAAAACTACTGAATCGATTGCATAAATATTCGGTACTGGACAACTGGAATAACATATAGGCAACTTTTCATCCCGATATTCCTACTGGATACGGACTTACGCCAGTGAAACCGCGAGGCGCAGCTAGTACTATTATAAATGCGAAACTTACTCTGTCTCTCTGTCAGTCCGTACTTGACCAACCAAATTGAATGAAATTTGGTTTTCAAACTCTATTATTCAATTTGACTTCTTATAGAAGCACTTTTGAATTTCATACATGAAATCCCACGGTCAGCGGGAAAAGTCTTACAGTCCAAGGCATCATTTCCTTTAACTCAGGAAACTTAGTAAAATACCTATGAATTTGCTTTGAACAAATTCAATAAACAGTTGGATAAGATATTATTAAGATACAGAGGAGAAGCGTTACGTTACGTTACGACATCCATTTTAGTATCTAGTGAACATGCTTATTTAAACTTCAATTACATTTAATTGTACAGGTCCTTTATAATTATGCATTTATAGTATTACTACATTATAACAGGTTAATGTTATGCATCTACAATAATATACTGCTTAAGAGTTTGTTATTTCATAAATGCTTTCACCATACCACGGGTGAAGCCAGGGTGACCTTATAACACTATCACGCTAATATTATAAACGTTAAAGTTTCTTTGTTTGCATGTTTGTCCGTCAATCACGCTAAAACTACAGAACTGATTTTGATGAAATTTGGTATACAGACAGGGTATTATGACCTGACTTGGTTGATAGAATACTTTTTATCCCGATTAAATGCTCCCTTGGGATAAAACAGGAATCTTGATATCCGAGCGAAGCCGGGACGAGCGTCTAGTACTTAATTACTAAACAAAATGATAAGTTCATAAATCTTTTATGTTTGAGTAGATTCTTAAGCACCTTATCTTAGATATTCAAGGTTTATTTATTTATTTCTAGCGGTCCGCCCAGGCTTCGCCTAACGGGCTTCGCCTAAATGGGCTATCTAACACTGAAAGAATTTTTCAAATCGAACCAGTAGTTACTGAGATTAGTACGTTCAAACAAACAAACAAACCTTTCAGCTTTATAATATTATTATAGACTAGCTATGCCCCGCGGTTCCACCCGCGTAAGTCCGTATGCCGTAGGAATATTGGGATAAAAAGTTGCCTATACGATATTCCAGTTATCCAGCTGTCTACGTGCCAAATTTCATGCAATCGATTCCAGTAGTTTTTGTGTGAAAGAGCAACAAACACACACACATTCTTACAAACTTTCGCATTTATAATATTAGTAGGATTAGTAGGATTAACATTAATATAGTAGGATTATAATATTGCATCACATCTGACATAATATATACCATAGCACGATATTGTCACACAGTTTAGGAACAGTCAACTGTTCAAATAGTGTTAAAGTTTGGAAACCCGCGTAGTTTCGTTCCACATTGTAGATGTACACCTGCTTTCACATTTGAACTGGATGCTTGCTTGTGTAGGGTTTTGAGAATGTGATATTAAATAAAATCACTTTGTTTTCGTATTTTTAATGATAGCTATGCTGGTAGTGATTTAATAATTGTATATATTTTTACTATTAAAAAAAACACATATAATAAAAAGTATAATATAAATCATAACCTGCATACATAATAAAAGAATATGACAAATACAATTTAAACTAAAATACAACACTAACACTTTGTCTAATTAAGGATCCACAAAGTTTTGCAAAGGTACCTACGATGTCACATATGTCAAATTTTATTGTTTCACGACTCGTTGGATTAAATTTATTGGTGAGATAAATTCATAATTGAAAGAAAAGAGAAGATAATTTTCTCTTTCCTACAATGGGTTACCGATTTTCTAGCGATACCATTGCAGATTAAAATGAGACCAAATGACAACGATTTACTGATAAACACAATCAGAATCACGTCAATCGAGTAACCCTCAGAGCTATCGAGTTACAAAACCACAAAAACCGTCTAACTGAGAACCTTCTATGTTTTTGGCAACCCCGGTAAAAAATGAAACTTCTTACGATTTTTGAGGCTGGATCACGGTTGGCCGAGATGCTAGACGTTGCTGCGGTCTAGCAAAATGACACGGGTTTCTATCCCGCCTCGCGATTAATTTCTATTTTCCCGCGTTATTTATTTGATTTTTTTTCTATCCCTTAAAATTGGTAGGTTTTGTCTCATACAAACAAACAGCTTATGTACATATGTACATCTTAAAAACGACATCTCTTCCCAATGACCCTATCATTCATAAGACACGCCCGTTCTAATAATCATAAATTGCTAGAAGTCTATATTTTTGTGTTTTTTACCTCACACTTCAAAAATTCTACGTCTACGTCTCTACAAATAAAGAACACTTTACATTGTCTATGTATTTCGTCTTTTGCAATTATCACACACAAAGACAGTTAAAATTGAGTCGACTCTTTGTAATGAGACGAACCGCGATACATCACGTCGCCGCCTATTTTCGTCAAAAACGTTTCTCCGGTGTCAAGGTTGGCTGTATTGATGTCAAATAAAACAGTGTTAAGGCTGCCTCTCCACCGCTGACGGTTGAATAGTAATTTTGTTTTAATTTATAAGGAGGTAAAATATCAAACACAATGTCCTATCATCATCAGTCCATATATGTTCCTCCTGCTGGGATACAGGCCTCCTATTAGGCCCCGAACTTTTGATTTTTGGACATGCCGGTTTCCTCACGATGTTTTCCTTCACCGTTTTAAGTAATGGTGACAGTATCTGCATGAGCAGATAAATTGAAAAATCAATACATATCTATATATACAGGAAATATATATCAATATATATATTTCCTGCAAACTCGGCCGGTCTCGAACCCCGACTTATCGATTTTGAAGTCCGAGGTTCTCACCACTTTACGCGATGTTGGGCTGATGATGAATAAAATTCCCTTGTTACAACGTTACCATACTCTTCCGAAACCGCTGGACCGACTCTCATTTAAATATTGTGTGCATACCGGGTAGGTTTGAGAATCGGCCTCCGTCTATTTTTTCATACCCCTTAATGATAACAGTAAGGCACAACAGTAATTGCTGGGTCAGCTAGTAAACATATGATCATTATGTCAACTCAATGTGTGCTGCTATCTTTATTCGGACGCTCCCGGGTCCATGGTTGCCATAATGTGTATTCGTGTTATATTTCGCATATGGTGATTTATATTTAATAGGTAGTTTCGTTGAATAAATTCAAAATCACAATTTATTTAATAATGACATAGATTGCTCCCCCTTGCTTCGCTCGTGGTATATTTATATATATACTTTATAGTCTTTATAGTCTATTTCACCGGTCGTTTGTTTGCAGCTTTCTAATGTTGTAAGAATATGAGGTAAAAACACAAAAAAATATAGTCGAAACGATAACCTCTCCCTTATTATTAAGTCAGTTGAAAATACAGTCAATTTTAGAACCTTGTATATTTGTTTCTTCTTTGTTTGAAGCCGTTTTAAATAACGAACTGGGACCATAATATATAATTTACTAGCTTTCGCACGCGCTAAATTTAGAGCAGTTTATAATGTGTTATTATACATATAAACCTTCCTCTTGAATCTCTCACTCTATTAAAAACCCCGTCGGAATCCGTTGCGTAATTAAAGATTTAAGCATACATAGGGACATAGGGACAGAGAAAGCGACTTTGTTTTATACTATGCAGTAATTGCGTAGCGGCAGCCCTGCCGCCCAGACGTCCAGCGAAACGTATATGCCAATAACTGTAAAATTATCGAGTTGACGGCTGTATGTAATGTCAACCCTACCCTACATTCTCGTCAGAGCCACGCAGCTAACTGTATGTATTTGACTAGACCATTGTTTTTATATATTTAGGCTTCTATAAATTACAATATCACACTAATATTATAAATGTGAAAGGTTGCTTGGATGTTTGTCCGTCAATCACGCTGAAACTACTGAACGGATATTGACGAAATTTGGTGTACGAACGGGGTATGAGCTGACTTGAGTGATAGGATACATTTTATTCCGATTAAATGCTCCCTTGGGATAAAATAGGAATCTTGATATCTGGGCGGGGCCAGGATGAGCGTCTTGTTGGATGTTTGTCCAGCAATCACGCTAAAACTATTGAAGGGATTTTGATAAAATTATATACACAAACTGAGTATGAGCTGACTCGGCTGATACTTTTTATCCTGATTAAATGCTTCCTTGAGATAAAACACGGACGAAGCTGGGTCAAGCGTCTAGTGACATATAATTGTCTAGTTAGAATATATAATTATGTATTATGGGGCACAGTGACGCCTGATAGCTTTGATGCAATATTTGTGAAGAATTATGTCAAAAATTTTTAAACAAGATTAGTTTTCATTAAGATTATAATTTAGGCTACAATACGCATCGAAATTAAGTCATCTTCTAAGTGTCAATGTCCGACTTAGGTACTTGATTGAACTTGGGTTTTTCTACTTTGATATACTCGGGATAAAAACTACCCTGTCACCCAAATCAGCTCATACTCTGTCTGTATACCAAATATCATCAAAATCCGTTCAGTATTGTCTGCGTGATTGACGGAGAAACAGCCAAACAAACAAACTTTCACATTTATAATATTAGTGTGATATAGTGTGAAGTGTGATGTTTTGATACGGTTGGGTTATTGATCGTTTTTGACCGGGAATTTTGGACGGGGCGTCGAGGGTCGTGCCGTTTGTGAGTTTAATATTGTTATAATGGCGGTACTCGTACATTTCAGTTAAATTATATAAGTTAAATTGATGTTTTGATCCATTAGGATTTGATTTTGTGCTTCAGTTAACAAAGAGTTAATATGATAATTTTAAGCAGCCCTTAGTTAGAAAGTAATAGATAATATAAATTACCTGAACTAAAAAGTAAAAGAGAAATAAAATGTTAATATAATTCTGTGTATATGTTACAAACAAACACATAACCGATCGTAAATACTTGACTGCAAAATCGCGCGTAAGTTGTTTCGACCGATACTGATGCGTTCTGTTAGAAAAATATAGATTGTAATTAAGTTATTAAGTTGAGTTTTAAGTGAACATCTAAATATAGTATTTAAGTTGCATGTTATATGTTACAGTTTTCCCGCAGCTTCGCACGCGTTAAATTTGGAGTAGAGTAGTGCTTGAATCACTCTATCTTATAAAAAAATCCCATGAAAATCCGTTGTGTAGAAGATCTAAGCATATATACGTAGCGACAGACGTGGTAAACGACTTTGCTTAATAATACTATATAGTGACTAGCGATCCGCCCTGGCTTCATCCGTGGTACATATATAGCCTTCCTCAATAAATGGGCTATCTAACACTGAAAGAATTTTTCAAGTGGGACCAGTAGTTCCTGAGATTAGTGCTTTCAAACAAACAAACTCTTCAGATTTGTAATATTAGTATAGATTATCATGAATAATGGTAATACTTGTTGTGTTTGTTTGCCAATTAGAAATGTGTTTAGCTATAGAGGTTGTTTTCAGTAGCTAATAATTACGTTAATAAGGTAGAATTTTAATGATAGATCCAAAGGGTTTGAGTAAAAAGTTTTGGGTAACTTGCTTTCACTTATCGGCTTTCCTTATTCTGTACCAACAGCTGCACTTTCTAACTACAACGTTATTGGAACATCTTAAAAATGATAAACGTTAAACATAAATATATGTTGCGCGCCGCGGTTTCACCCGCGTAAGTCTGTAAGCTATCTACGTACCAAATTTAATAGCAATCGGTTCAGTAGTCTTTGCGTGAAAGAGCAAAAAACACACACACATCCTTATAAACTTTTGCATTTATAATATTAGCTGTGCGCTGCGGTTTCACCCGCGTAAGTCCGTATCCCGTAGGAATATCGGGATAAAAAGTTGCCTATATATTATTCCAGTTGTCCAGCTGTCCACGTACCAAATTTCATTACAATCGGTTCAGTGGTTTTTGCGTGAAAGAACAAAAAACACACACACATCCTTACAAACTTTCGCATTTATAATATTAGTAGTATTAGTAGGATAGTAGGACTAGTAGGATTAGTTTAGTAGGATATGATAATATCGCTAATATTACGTAACTTTCTAATCGAATATAAACGTGATTTTAATCGCAATGAAAAAGTAATTTTTTGTAAGGTTTACAGAGGCAAAGAACAATAGATTTATGTGATTCTTTTCGGATAAAGATTCTTATTTGATGGAGGGATTGTCCCAGAAAATTTACGATTCCTTTGACGCGGATTCGGGACTAATCTTATTGACAAAAACTTCTAAAATCCCCTTAAATTACCAAAGACAACAGAGCCTCAGAGAATATCTAATTATTTATTAATTGCTCACATCAAAGACAAATAATGCTCGGAATTCTTAACAAGCTTTGAATACAGGGTTTAGGCGACCAGGCGTGTAAATCCCGATACTTAGATGAGTTTGTTTACTATAAAATGACATAGGTATTAATATAATATATATTTAAAATTATCCTATATTGGGATAATACACTTTGATGTTGCATGTTTTTAAGTTGAAGTAAAATTAAAAATGTTTACAGCAAGTGGTGTAGTATATAAATAAAAAACATTAAAATAAAAGTAATGTTGTTACATAGCATTGAAATCACACTATCACACTAATATTATGAATGTGAAGTTTGTTTGTTTGGATGTTTGTCCGTCAATCACGCTGAAACTTTCTCATTTATAAAGCACTAGACCTCGTCCCGGCTCCACCTGGATATTCTTTAATACAATATGTAATTAAATAATATATATAAATTTTTTCTTCTTTTAATCCCAAGGGATCATTTAATTCGCATAAAAAGTATCCTATTACCCAAGTCAGCTCATACCTTGTCTGTATACCAAATTTAATACAAATCCGTCCAGTAGCTTGGAGTGTGCGTTGGTAGATCACTATGTCAGTCAGTCACCTTAGAGCTATACGTATATATATATATATATATCATCATCATCATCATCAGCCCATATATGTTCCCACTGCTGGGACACAGGCCTCCTATGAGGGTTCAGGCCATAATCCATATATATATATATATATATATATATATATATATATGTGTATTTAGATAATTGACGATGGTGGTTTTTACAATTTAATTAAATTGTAAACTAAATAAATTGGAGCTTGCGAATTGTGTGCTTTTGCAACCAATATTTTAGTGAAAAATTCATTTAATATTTGGCCTTTTGTATTTATCTATACTGATATTATATAGGTAAATATTGCGAATGTTGTCAACATTTCATCATGAAAGGAAAATTTGTAACCGCGGAAAGTACTTTATAAAATTTTGTATCGTATATTTTAAGAGAAAATTAATTAAAACGAATAATGATGTGATGACGTCATATTTACGATGGAATATAAATTGGCTATCAAATTTTGACACAATACTAAAACGAAATGTCTATTTCCATGACATTTTTGTGAGTATTCAAGTTTATGTTTTTGAGTTTAATCTCATATTGTTGTGGAAAAACAATCTATAATTTTACTTAAGAATGTCTTTATAATACTGAAAGTTTGGTTTGAGTTTATTAACGTAACAAATTGTTTATGGTTTAGTTTTTTTTTATCTAAATTAGCACAGGGAAAATGTATTATTGTATGAATTACGTCATTTGGCTCTTATTTTTTAGAATGAGATGATTTTTACATTCAAATAGATGAATGAAAACCACATTATTTTTAAAAAGCAAAATAATGGGTGCTGTATTTTTTGATCAGGTTTTCATAAAAACACAGGAAACTAAGCATTATCAAATGTTGCCAATTTTAGTTCAAAAACTCACTGTTGACTGTGTCCATAATCGGTAGGTTGCGTAGACGAAGCCGGAGCTACCAGCTGGTATTTACAATATAAATATGTTGTATTAACAAATCCTATATCCGGGGAAGTTATATTTTGGTCGTACAGTCAACTATAAAAACTTTATCGATACTAAAAATGCTGTTATACTTTTCGCACAAGTAACTCACGACGTAGGATTTTTATGCTCCTGCGGGAGTGTTATTGTTGTATGAAATTGCGGAAATTGGACCGTGGCTATCATTAATAAATTATATTTTAGGGTACGAGTCGTAAAATGAATGATGGATCTCACAGAATTCAAATATTAAGACGAAAAAGAAGCTTTAGAGAATATGTATCTTGTAAGATCATCTTCTTCACTGCCTGTTTGGTATAGTGGTTAACAGGTGTGTGTAACGAGGGGTTTTGCGTTCGATTCCCGGGAGAGACTCGGAAAGAAAGGTCTCGATCTGGCAGGATACTGAAGTATAATCACCTTCTTGTCCATACAGAAAATTGATCAGTGAAACAGGTGTATATCATCTACCTCATGCTCCACAGGACTTCATTTTAAGATCATCTTGATAAATATACATGAAGAGGAGTAAACACTGATAATGTAGATAATATTACGCCTCATGCGTCTTTTGAATTTGAATATAATGCATCAAAATTATCGACCTTTATGTCAAACCCTCGTATTTTTTATCAATTCTTTATTTCCACTTATCGTGTTATGTTTTTCTCATGCATATTCAATATATGTACCATCGCCAATATATCAATTTTATATGAACTGTCAAAAATACAGCTGCATATCGTCAACATACAGTTTCTTTATTAGTTCTCGATATAAAAGAAGAGAATAGAATAGAAATACTTTTATTTGCCACCACTAAAAATATAATACTTACATCTAAAACAAAATATAAAAACAGTAACAGTAACAGTGGCAAAAAGGGCTCCTCGTCAGTAAAGCAAAATAATATTAGAAATAGGAATTTAAAACACATAATTTATAATTTGTTCAGTTTACTAGAATTTCTAGAACTTAATTATTCCTCTAGGATTTCTATAAAATACTGAAAGTTGAAATGGAAAAATTCATTTACCCTGTTTGGAATGTAGTAAAAATGCCAAATAATCTAAGCAATTGAACATGTGTTTACACGAACCCTTTAGTCGGTTCTCAGAGTAAGTTTTCAAAGGAATAATGCTTAAAGGAATGATGGCTGAGAATTTGCGAAATGGTTAGACTTAATTAAAGAAATAATTTCTTTTCAACACTCCGACTTTACGGACTTACGAAAGTTTGTCGGGGAACCCGTATAAATTTTGCTGATGAAATCATGTTGTGAAGGAAAATATTGGACAAACAAGGTACACGTTTACTTTTGTGCCTGTAGGAATTGGGAAATGTGATGAAGCGTTTCGTCCGCGGCTTCCCCCGCGTAGTGACAATATCCCAATGAAATGAGATGTTCCACCGCGTCAAAACCTAGCCTTTTTTGTTAATATCTAACCTCTTAACTATTTCGAAACACAAAAATAATCATAACTAAATAAAGCTAACATTCGCTCGCGGCTTCGCTCACAACGTCAAACGAAATTTCCATCGCATGAGATGTTTCGTTGCCGTGTAAGCTACTTTTAAGTTTATTTATTAGTCGGCCATCTATCTCCGGATAAAAAAATAATACTATAAAATCGCTCCGTTGCCATGTAAAAACTCTGTTTTTTCATAAACACACCAATGACTGACCAGACAATAGTTTCCGACTTAACCAGATCTAAAACTCAATATGATATCAAAACATAACAGTAAATGTTTTCTCAAAATGTTTTCAAGGTCGAACTGTTAATCAATACGGATAAAAAACATTGACTATCACTATCCAATAAACCAACAATTAAAAGTAAATTTTTGTCTTCTAACTTTGACGTAGTCTACAATAATACTTTACGTAACTACAGGGATCATTCAATTTGAAGTGAAAAAGCTGAAGAATGTGACGCTAGAAAGGATATTTTTTTCATTTCATGCACAAGAATACACGTTGTTCACACTACGATATGATATGTACAAGACAAAGCTTATAACACGAGTACCGTGTTGTACTTAAGTATATTATATATTATTGGGTAGATACTTAACCCCAAAGTCTTACAAAAGGCTGGTATATAACAGGGAAAGTTTAATCATTATGCTTACTCCTTACTAATATCATGGGAGTCAAAGTGTACTTATTTGTTTGTGTATCTTTCGTATCGGAGCGATTCTATGATTTGATTTTTGTGTCAGGGGACAGATAGGGGACTAGACAGTGACATGGGCTACTTCTTACCGCTGTGAAACATTTTTTTATGTCTTTGTCGGCAATGGAGCTGGTGGGTCGCTTGATCGTAAGCGCTTCCACCACCCATGAACATTTGGAGAGGCGTAAGGTCGATGGCAGACCTTACGCATCTTCAAATGGATCGCCGACTTCAAATTTGAAACGGATTAAGAAAGGATTGTCGAGAGGAATAAAGGAAAGGACTAGGAAGGGTAAGGAAGAGGATATGGGCCTCCGGCTCCCCCACTCACCGAACGAAATACAGCAGAATGCTATTTCACGTCGATCTTCTGTGGGGGTGTGGCACTTCCCCGGTGCGACTACACTCCCCGGACTACGACAAACGACATCTCCATCCTATGGGAATTTCCTTTGACTACGCGGGCGAAAAGCTGGTTAAAAATAAATCTAACACTATTAATATCTCCTCTGTACGAAACATATATTAGCGCAGTTTCAGTCGCGTAAGTCCGTATCCCGTAGGAATACCGGGATAAAAAGTTGCCTATGTGTTATTCCAGTTGTCCAGTTATCTTCATACCAAATTTCATTGCAATCGGTTCAGTAGGTTTTGCGTGAAAGAGAAAACAAACACACACACATCCTTACAAACTTTCGCATTTATAATATTAGTAGGATAGTAGGATAGGATAGTAGGATTAAACTAAATGACCTTAGATTAGTTTAGTAACTAATGCCAACTTGAATAATCATCAATTTAGGTACATACCTCTTTTAAATCATCTGAAGTGAGGCGGTTCGCATGCTTTAGATGTCACGTGTCGTAAAAGAAATGAACAATGTTTGTCCGAATAAGAGTTCAACCGAAAATATTTCATGCTTGACCAATCCCAGCTATGACAAAGCTTTGTGTTGGGTGAGCGTTTATTTTGTACAAAATAACTTTCTTTGTTGTACTTTGCATGACTTTTTGACGTTGAATTCAATAAAACGAAATTTGTGTGGCGGTGAAACGGTATGTTTTTATAAGTTTCTTATCTTTCGAATGTAAGATGCTTTATTATAATACGCGGTTACACCCGCGGAAGTCTGTATCCCGTAGGAATATCGGGATAAAAAGTTGCCTATATGTTATTCCAGTTGTCCAGCTGTCTATGTACCAAATTTCATTGCAATCTTGCAATCGGTTCAGCAGTATTTGCGTAAAAGAGTAACAACACACACACACATCCTTTCAAACCTTCGCATTTATAATATTAGTAGGATTAATTTTTACGCAAAGATAGCGTGAATGGATAAATATAAAATTTAGATGTACTATCGGTAAATTGATCTTTAATTATCATTACACAGCAATGTTATTCAGTATTTTGATACTTTTGTCTTATAAAAAAAGCTGTTTCACAATAAGTTAATGTTTCATAGCTTCGAAATTCTAATTTTTAATTTCTGTCTTTATGTACAATGTTAATTTGTGATTTATTTTGAACAGTTAATGTTTTTCTTCATGAATCTGAAATACTGTTATTATATAATTCACTAAATGACCCGGTTAGGGCCAGTTCTGTATTACTTTTATTATAAGGGGCATGAAAAATAGATATCCGATATTCAAACCTACCTCGACATGCAGATAAAATTTAGCACAGCCGTTTCGAAGAAGCGTGGTTACAACACGGCAGTTTTATATCTATAATAATATTATAAAGCTGAAGAGTTTTTTTGTTTGTTTTGTTGAATGCGCTAATCTTAGTAACTAATTTTCTGATTTGAAAAATTCTTTCAGCGTTATCCTTATAAAATGGGGAATCCATTTATTTAGGAAGGCTTTAGGCTATATAACATCAGGTACTACATGGGTAAACCGCGGGGCACAGCTAGTATTGTATATTTTTAATTATTCTCCATTTGATTTTACTATGTAACGCACGTATGCTATAAAAATAGAACCTTTACTAGGTTCCGATTTTATAATATTGTATCTATATAAAGAGAAAGCTACATTCGGTTATTAAATATTAAATTCATATGAATAATTTTATTTCGTTTGAAGATAAGTAGAAATGTGTGGAGCGAAAGCGAGGCGGTTGAAAATGTAATCTTAGAAAACATTCTTGATATGGGTATGAAATATCCTTTTCTATTTTCATCCATACTAATAATATAATGCTAAAGAGTTTGTTTAAGCGTGCTAATCTTAGAAAGTACTTGGTCGAAATAAATAGTTTTTTGTGAGAAATTTTGATAGAATACAAAATCCTACTAATATTATAAATGCGAAAGTTTGTAAGGATGTGTATGTGTTTGTTGCTCTTTCACGCAAAGACTACTGAA
>NW_024045134.1:1248114-1265928 GCF_012273895.1 Zerene cesonia | reverse complement strand
AGAAAAACGGGTGTGAGTTACATACATACATACATACAAACATACAAGTGAAGCTAATAAAAGCGTGTTAAAAATAGGAAAAAAAGAAAATTTCAATGCTATAAAACTCATAATTAAATTTAGTTCTTTTTGTGTTTATTAGACCATATATTGAGGAGGGCTATAGGTATGTACTATAATTTACGACGCGGGAGAAACCACGGGGCCTAACTAGAGACAAATGAAAGGGTTATACGTTCTTGTACCCTTCAATACCCGTTCATAAACTCCTTTGTGTGTGGGTAATTTAATTTCCCATTTAAATAATGGTAAAAGTATCTAGATGTTATTCGCAAGGTTATAAACTAAACTAATATAAAACGAATTTGTTTTTAATAACAATTATATTGATAATGAAACATTCTGCTAAAGGAGATCACAATTTGTAAGTAATATACGTAACTTTTCATTTCTTATATCTAATTACTTTATGTATTTGTCTTTTTAAAGTATATACATATAATCTATAAACCATACAATGCGTTCGGATGGCATGTTTCTATATATACAAAATAAATAGATGCTGGAAGACCGATATTTGTTTTTTTAATGAATCCTATGTTATGAAAATTGACATGTCTCCAAGATTCAGGTGGTAATATGCAAACTGCGCCCCGCGGTTTCACCCGCGTAAGTCTGTATGCCGTGGGAATATCGGAATAAAAATTTGCCTATGTGTTATTATTATAGTTGTCCAGCTATCTACGTAACAAATTTCATTGCAATCGGTTCAGTAGTTTTTGCCTGAAAGAGTAACAAACATATACACATCTTCACAAACTTTCGCATTTATAATATAAAGTAGGGTTAGTAGGATAGTAGGATGTGCTTGTTCAAAGGTATTATTAGATTTTAATATAGTTGCGTGTGTCTCTTAAGCGTGTTCTGTTATAGGGCGGAAATTCGAGACGCTAATAAAAAATTCACTTTCAACAAGTAAGCCATTGCGTATATCTATACGCATAGTGTTTGCTCGCCCAAGTTCCTCGCCCGGAGGCTGACTCCATTCATTCTACGTCAGTTTTGCTCAGACCCTCACAGCAGGCGCACGTGCACGCGGCGTTAGCAAAATTTAATGAAATGCTGTTGTTTTACCATAAAGTATTAATTAAAATAGCTTTCAAAATACGCGGTGCACCGTTACACTAATGAATATTTCGTTTAAAATGTGGAATATACGTTTTTCGAACGCTTTATGGGCGTAAAGTTTTGAAAATAGTGTCCTTGGTTGAAATCGGTTTGCTGTTTACAAATGTGAGCATCTAAGTAAGTATTTTTATGTGGTACGGCTGAAGGTAGTCCTTAAGTAATTTATTGCCAATTGATTTAATGATTTCATTTGCTTTATGAGGTAGATTGGGTTTATTTGATTTGGTGTATCTCTGAAAATGTAGGTTATTTTTGTGTGTAGCGGAGTGAAAGGGCGGGTTTTTCATCGGCGTTTAAGCGTCTGCAATTTTTAGCTGGATGTGGATGCGTTTAATATTTAAAAAGCTTTGTCAGGAGAGAAAGATAGGTGGTGTATCGTCGCTACGAGATTTTTAGTTAATACTGACGGAAAATATATTCATAGTATAACTAGCGTGGTATTAAATATTTCGCGGAGAAACGGAGGCTTTGTAGTTTCCAGCTTCCGAGCATCTCCAGACAGAGCAAAAATTATTAAATAAAACCGCTCCGTTGCGACGTGGAAGACTGACAAACAAAAAATATGCTTTAGCGATTTGATGTTATCTATTTTAAGGTATATGTAATCAGTTTGATATACTATCGAGCATTGGAAATGTTTTAATGTTCGTATGTTTAATCAGTTTGATTATAGAGTTTTAACGTTCGATATTATATCACGCTATCTGAATTTATTGAAATTTCACCCATTTTAAATACTTTAGAAATTAATTATTGTTTTACCAAGGAGGTAAGGAGGAACCGCGAGGCGTGGCATGTATGCGCTATGAATTGTTGTTGCAATTTGATGACGTGAACATTGCCAACTGCTAGTGAACGTCGCGTTAACTTGATATTTCGTGTTTACTTTAATACAATAAAAATAAATATTTATTAAAACTTTTAAATTTCTACAATTATATTCGTAGAAACTAAAGCCTGTTTAGGTAAAAACAGTGTTACAATAATATAGTAGCGTGTTCACTTTTTTAATTTTCTAGCCCTTTCGAATTATGTAGTGTTAGATGTTGTTCTATGGACGAGCAATTAGATACGACGAGCTTTATAAATATAGAAATTATTTTGTTCAAGTTGTTTTTATTTGTATTTGATTATTAAAACGATACATTTTGATGTGTAGTTTTAAATAATTTTTTATTATCAATTTTATCAATTATATCAATTTAAACATGATGACAAAATTATAAATGTATTTAAAATCCTATGAAACACGTTTTTATGATAGAATGTACTAAATTGTTTCGTTTGCTCATATACAGAGGAAAATAATTGATCCTGGCGACTCTAATCATGATAGTAAGATAAACTCATACAAAGTGGACAAAGTTTGAATTAGATCTGTTTGTTTAAAGTGGGTAAAAATCGAGTCTAAAGAAGTCAGTTACATACATAATGGTGAGGCTAATAAAAGCGTATAAAATATAATATTACCAATATGTATACATCTTTACGAGATATTACTGCTAAGCTTTAAAAAACAACTAAAGATAAATTGATTGGAAACTATAAAACAAACATCTACAGCTACGGAGCTACGCGGCTACGAGCTACGTGTTCGGCTACGAACATCTACTGGCTTTATCAACTTATTAATCTCTTGGATATCCTTAAACTAAAGTCTGGCAAAAATTTTGTTATGAAACGTTGGTCTTATAAAGGCCTGTTCAAACACAATTTCTCTTTCGCAATCATGTTTCAGAATCAGATAAGGGGAAAATAAATTTTCTTCGCCGTTTCGTAATTGGTTGTTAGAACGGAATTTTAAGACTTCTTTCGCAACCTTTTTGCAATCTGACCATTATTTAGTCTTTGTTAGAAAATGGAACCGCATACGATAAGTACCCTTATCAGGACGTTTCAACCGCCAGTCTGTCATGAGCATTCATTTCAGAAGGGCTTGCTGGATGGCGTTATCCGTCCTTTTATAGTTTCTTTGTTAGGTTATCTCGCACATACTGCTAAACCGACTTGATTAAAACTTAGTACAGAGATAGTTAAGGAACCGAGGAAGAAAACAGGATATTTTTTATCCCGGAAATCTTATGGAGACGGGAGCTGTGCGAGTCAAACCCTGACTGTTTTTTCCTTTCCATATGAAGGTGAAACCGCGAGCGAGGAGCTAGTGTGTCATTATTTACAGTAAATAATGTGTTGTTTTTATATCTCGAAGAGGTGTCCTTGACAAATTACGAATAAGTTTCCAGATATTACGACACACAACTAAAAGAACATTCATAACAAGGTTTATGTCTAAAAAAGGTATGAGGTATTATTTGGAAAACAGCGTGAGACAGGAGACGGTTGGGACAAGGGTGTTCGGGTCTTTTATACATAACGTCAATCTTTAGCAAGGGTGAGAAAGAGAGAGATATATCCCTGGTGCTTGCGTTTAAAATCGTGACGTTGCAAGATATGAGAGGATTTGGGAGGTAAAAGGAAGTGTTTCTGACATTGATTTGAATGCTATTGTTACATTCACCAAATAACTTGAAGAAGCGTGTATGAGCTTGCGTTTTTTAATTTAACAGTCTTCACTGATAACCAGTGTTACAGATTCTCTATAACTTATATACATGTGGGGACTATTTTCATCATTATTCGTATCCAACCTAATTTTGTTTTGATGCCAAATAAAGGTTTGCCTATATCTAAGTCGCTAATAATATAATACAAAATATTAGATTATAATCTAATATGTAGATATAATCTTTATATATAAATTTCGTGTCCCATTGTTAGTCCGCGATAGACTCCTAAACTACTCAACCGATTTTAATCAAACGTGTACACTACGTGCAGTTTGATCCAATGAGATAGGATAATTCGCATTATTTAAATTACGATTAATGACTACCGGGGCGGAGCCGGGGCATGCAGATAGAGACATATATATTGTTATCAATACAAAACAAGTACATCCGCGTTATTTAAAGAAATAATTGTATTTAAGAAAATACATATTTATATAACACTTGCACTTATCGCCAACCCTAGCAATGTAACTGTAAATTCAATTCAAGCATAAATTTTGATACAGGGCATTTTGCCAGTTCGGCTTTGATAACGATTTCTATTTTGAGGCAGATATTTAGTGTTAATTACATTTAAGTTATTACACCGACTGTCCTTTAGTAAAGGGGCAACGCGGGTATTTTCTGATTTAGTTCTTGGTTAGAACTCAGAGAAAAAAGGCTCAGTGAAACGACTGCGCTATTATCACTAATTACAGTGTGATTTGGATGAAAAATCCTGTGGAATTTCCAGGATAAAGATATAGTATAGTTTTTATCCTAGAAATGCCACGGGGACAGGACCAATGCGGTATGCACCCTCGGATTATCTTTTCAATAGATTTAAAATTCAACAATCTATTAAATTAATAATTTGTCGTCATACTTTTTACATCTTTTCTTATTTCAAAGATATAAAGTGAATATTCTTTTCTTTGTTTGTTTGCAAATTAATCTAAGGAACTGCTGGGCCAATTACAAAAATACTTTTACCATTGGACATATACGCGATCCCTAGTGTTGATGTACCACGGACAAAACCGGAGCGGACCGCTGTTATCAATAAAGTTGCTTAAAATATTTATTTGTGAGGGTGAATATAAATCATTTTATATTTTCTTTTTAAATATCACAGTGAGTTTGTTATGATGTTGCGCTGAAAGGATTTATACCAATTAACCGACGTTCCCGACATGGTGAAAGGTTTTTATTCTGTAGCCTTTGTTATTTTTTCAATGTTGGTACACTTCTAGTTTATTATGGTGTTCGATAGATAATTCGTTTTGGTCCTAGTTTAGAATCTGGAGTGGCAACTTCCCCCTTAAAAGTATATGATATATGATGACAATATAAATGGCAATCCACATTTGTGGGATATCCTTGTACGGGGCTTTTAAAGTTGATTCTTTATAAATCCTATTAATATTATAAATGCGAAAGTCTGTAAGGATGTGTGTGACTCTTTCACGCAAAAACTACTACTAAATTTGGTAAGTAGAGAGCTGGACAACTGGAATAACATATAGACAACTTTTCATCCCGATATTCCTACGGGATACGGACTTACGCGGGTGAAACCGCGGGGCGCAGCTAGTTATATATAATTATAATGAGGGTTGTATTTCGAAAATGAATGGAAATCCAAGATTACTTAATGCAATTTAAAACCTGATTACAATTTATATGGAAATAGGTAATAACTTCGTGATATCGTGTGATGTTAATATGTAGGTTTAGGTTTAAGACCTTTATTTTCATTAAGGGCTAATTTCACTTACGTGAGATACTTAATTATAAATATCAGTTAAAACTGAGAACATTAATTATATTTGCACATGATTTTTAGATTAGGATATGCATAATATTCATCATCATCATCATCAGCCGATATATGTTACCACTGCTGGGACGCCAGCCTCCTATGAGGGTTCAGGCCATAATCCACCACGCTGGCTAAGTGCGGGTTGACAGATGTCACATGTCGTCGAACTTTTGATTCTTGGACATGCCGGTCTTCTCACGATGTTTTCCTTCACCGTTTTAAGCAATGGTGATGTTATCCACATGTGCAGATAAATTGAAAAATCAAATTATTTCCTGCACGCTCGCCCGGTCTCGAACCCCGACATGCGCATGCATAATATTATTATAATAATATTTATTTATTATCATACAATCGTCTGAAGATATAAATGCCTGTCCGTCGTGTTACGGTAAACTCATTAACTTTTTTTTTTTATTTTATTGTGGGATAGGGAAGCGCTTGACTGGACTTGCTTGAGGCGAGATGGTGCCTACTGGTAAGCGTAGATGTAGTCTAAGATGGAGCGCGCTTCCCTAGGAGGTACCTGTTCACTCTACTTTTGAAGATCCCCAGATTATACCCGTCAGGGAACACAGACTCAGGAAGCATGTTCCAGTCCCTTGCGGTTCGAATAAAGAATGAATCATTAACGTTTAGAACGTGACCTGGCTCCTCTTCCTTGCCAGAACGAGACGAGGTAGCTGGCTGATGGCGTATGTTAGTATCAGTCATAGCACAAATATCGTTGAGTGGTTTTTCTCTGGTCTCTTTCTATCACTATATATCTTGAGCAATTTTTTTTGAAGTGGTAGGTAACACTTTCGCGACGTGAACAAGAGAGTCATCAGTCTTTAGCATACAAATAAAATAATTTTAAAGGTATTAGATGATATCAAGCCAAGAATAAACCCTCATAGGAGGCCTGCGTCCCAGCAGTGGCAACATCATCAGCCCAGATGATGATGAAGCCAAGAACAAAGAAAACACGTTTTTTTTTTTAATAGATTAAAAGCAATTGCGACAGAAACATGTTTAAAGAGAAGAGAATTTAAATGGGATTGGCTCCGCGAGCGAGAGGCTAATATAATAATTCCTTTATAGCATTGTTTTCTCTTGTAATATACTTATCATTCAAACAAACTGAAGTATCTATTAACATTTCAAAATTGATTTTAAATGGCTTTTCTTTCATGCATTTGCATCATAGTGTGTTTCATTTTCATGCAAATAAATTTCTATTTTGTTCACAATTACAGTACTGGAATATACGTGTTAAATTGGATGACCTAGCCCACTGCTAGAATCGTTTTGATGAGGTAATTATTTACGGCCGAGATTTTCAATAGCAATATTTCGATTATACCAAGTCTTTTTAGTGATTTTTAACGCCAGTTAGCAAAAAAAGGTATCATTATTATTTTAAAGAATATATGCGTTGTATTACTTAATGTGGCAATGTTATTGCATTAATAGGGGATTTAGCAAGGCCATTTCCACAATAATAAAAGAAAAAACTTATCTATCTTTTTTGAAATTTCCTTCGGTCCAATCATCCGTTTATGCATAATGGGTTAATTTATAATTTCAAGCATAGCAGTATCATACCTTAACTACTTGTGATATTCACCCTGGAACATTTTAAAAACTTGAAAAATCCACATCACTGATTCTCGTAGCACATGTAGTAAACAATAATCATACATCTACGGTTTACGTTCGTAACGCCTACGCGCCGTAGCCGCTTACGAGTTCCTGATCACGTCCGCTTCTATATTAGAACCTTTGACATGCCCTTTCAATACCTATTAGTGTGAATATGGAAGACACAGCAGATAAAAATTGGCCCCAAGTATTTGTAATTAACTTTTGTGCGATTAATTTGTTAATAATAATTGTAGCTACATGTCTCTTTTCAATAAATTTTACGCAATTTTCAAGATATGATGTAAAGAATAGAAAAAATTGCCAGATTTCATTTAGACAAAAGCCAACTTTAGGGTTGATAGTTGCTAGTTATTTGCTATAATTAATTATATATCAAGATAGATTTCAGGATGGCTGCTATTACACTAATAACTAGTAGCCGTGTTCGACTTCTCAGTCTACTCCTGTAATCAATGGGCCAATGGTAAAAAATAAGTCCGCATCTAATTCAATTTCCCAATAAATGTAGGGAAATTTGTGGCAATTTAACGAGCGCTGTGACGTGACGATTATAATCAAATAGCGAGTATTCAGTGATAATTTGAATGAATTTGGTGGTCGTTTATCTGGTTGACGCGGATCTCGTCGAGAAATTGAATAAGGTCAACTTTTTGGTACAAACATGCTGGTTGCTTTTCTCGTATGGTAATTAATTTATACTTCACGTAGGGAGGCAATTAAAACCAAAACGTGTGACTAATTGCATCCGTATATTCAACCGACTTTAAAAAAGAGGGTATTATCAATTGAACTGTATGTTTTTTATGTTTGTAACCTTATAATTTTTTACTGTGAATCGATTCTTTTTTTGTATTAGAAGGCGGTTTTTTTCAAACAATTATTTTACAGGTATGATAATTAATAAGATCCATATTCGTTTAGCTAGATAATGTGTGGTCTATTAATTTTTTATATTTGAAATCCTCATTTAATAAATAAAAGATACATAATAAACGATTTAGTTTGTAAGTGGAAGATAGATGTGTTAAGATTTTAATAATAATGTGATTTATGTATTTTGCTTATAACATTCGTACATATACATACTTTCGTCAATAAATACATATAATAAACTCTTACATCAGTTCAAAAACGCAAGTATTAAAGGCAAATGAATAAAACCCAATCGTAAGCACATATAATAAAATCACCAAGTAGTATTATAAAAGATAATAATTCATAATACCACAAGCCTGACTAATGCTTCTGTCACTAGTCACCACGAAGTTTATACGTAATCGCTTTACCTATTAATTTGTAGATTCGAACAGACAAGGCTTCAAGTCGTTGAAATTATATTCAAGAACTTACTACAGCGATTTATCATATTACGAAATATTATTGTAATTAGGAACTATTTATGTGACGAATGTTTGTATCGAATAAAATCAAATATAAAGGAAACGACTTCATATTACGTTATCCAATATGACAATACATTGTTCTCTATTGCTGTATAGATATTTTGTTTTGTACACGTAATAAACGGAGTGTATAAAATCGACTGCTTAAATTGAGTGGAAACAGTTTTAGTGGTAATGAGGTTCTTTAGTTTACAAGTGAAAATTATTGTAATAATTCGGATGTATGGGCTATCGTTAGAAAGATTGTTGGAAACATTAAAACCTATATATTTTATATGAATAGAATTTTGTTTCTCTAATTGAATTGCTAATTTAGGATTAATGTAAATTTAACAAACTAAAGAAATAAAATACATACTAAAAGTCCATTCATCTGACAGTTTTACATGAAAAGTTTTTTAGTAGTTTAATAAGAGGTTTTATAGAATTTTAGTGTCTTTGCAACTCGCACCGCCATTTTGCAAAATTGCGTCATAAAGCAGCTCTTTAACGATATCTCTTCTTCGAGACATTTAACGAGGAAAATATATATCGACAAAATAAGCTAGAATAAAATTTCCCACAATTTATACTTGATAATTTTTTTCCTAATGTGAGTAGTTTCGTCGTACGAGATTCGCTAAGTTATTTAGTAAAATATAATCATGATTTCGATTATATTCCGAACAAAATAATCAATCATTTTGATGATCGATCTGCTATATAGCTGGCGTTAAAATCGGTGAACGTACATAAAAAATATTGAGTTGAAAATAGAGTCCTCTCCTAATTTCAAATCGTTTTATAGAGGAACATCAGTTTCATAATTAAATTAACATATTTGCTTTACAAATAAATCTTCTATCAAAGGAACTAACAAACTATGTAACTAAAAAACGTTCACAAAATCCATTGTTTTGTATAATATGTCTTTTCAAATATAAACGATAGCGATCCGCCCCGGCTTTACCCGTGGTACATATTTCCTCCATAAGAACATTCCTTGCCATAACAACAATACTTACGAAAATTTTCCCGAATTGGTCGAGCCGATAACGAGCTTCACTCTTAGCAACACATGAGGTTACAATAAACATAAATTTCATCAAAATACCTCACTTATAACCACGAACACAACCCTATTAGGAATACAGGCTCCCCTGCGATCGATTCACCAAATCAATTACGAAACTTTTCTCCGTTCCTATACATTTGTTTCAAAGAGATAACGATATTTTAAAGGCATCTTTGCTTGTGTGCATGTAGCAGTATAATAATCTCTTTATACACACACATATTAATACTTCTTGAGTTCAACAAAGGACTAATTACATTCCCTTGTGGATATAGCGTCTTGAAATTTGAATTAAGATTTCAAAGGAAGCGCTTAATCAATATAATGTTAGGTAGTTGTTTAATCCAATACGAAAAAAGGGATTTTGAATATTTAACGTGTACCTAAGTATTTGTTTAAAAGCTATGATTGCTTAGTAGTGAGGACTTCAACTGAAAGAGGGTTTCGAGGGATTGTGAAGGAAATATATGGGCTTCATCTATTGATCTGTGGATTATTTTCATCACCCCTGCTCGAAACGGTAAAGGAAAGTCGTGAACGGGTTGTCCAAGAATCAAAATGTGGCATGTGTCATTATGACTTTATTTAGGTAATATCTATAACTAGCTTTTGCCCGCGGTTTCGCACGCGTTAATTAGGAGAAGTTTAATAGATGTTATTGTACATATAAACCATCCTCTTGAATCACTCTATCTATTATAAAATATCCTGTCAAAGTCCGTTGCGTAGTTTTAAAGATTTAAGCATACATAGGGACATAGGGACAGAGAAAGTGACTTTGTTTTATACTATATAATGATACACAGAATTTGTTTGAGTTGATATTTTCGATCTCTACATGGTTTCCAATTTTATCATATCTTATTTAAGTAGGAATAAGTTATCTGTAATCTTTTCTATAAAGTGTTCCGTGTATAAAATAAATAAATATAAAAAAATCCTTTTTCAAGTTGTTACGACTAGATCAAATTTAATTGGAGCCAAATGGGTGGCACCAGCTATCAAATAAAATAAGAATCATAAAAATCGGTTCACTCAATAGTGAGTTCGGAGTTAACACACAAAAAACATATGTCGAAATGATAACATCCCACTTTTCTAAAGTCGTTTAAAAAGTACCTTTAATGTCGCTTAAATCCCAGTCCTTCAATAATTTCTGCCCCAAACGAAGTCATTCGGAAACGGCTATTGTATGTTCTGAGTGTTCGCTAGAAAATGCAATTCGGGTGTTTCGCGAGGAAATAGTTAAGGTTCAGTAGTCAATGATGGCAATTTCACTTTGCTTTTAAGGCAGCGCAATTCCAGCATTCCTCTGGCTAACATAAACGCACCGAAATGCTCGCAAATAACTTCGATTGGTGCAATGGAAACGGAAGCATATCCTACTAATATTATAAATGCGAAAGTTTGTGTGTGCGTTTGTTGCTCTTTCAAGCAAAAACTACTTAACTGATTGCAATGAAATTTGGTACGTAGACAGCTGGACAACTGGAATAACATAAAGGCCACTTTTTATCCCGAGATTCCTACGGGATACGAGCTTACGCGGGTGAAACCGCGGGGCGCAGCTAGTATAGCATAATCTGCGATGCAATCGCGAATTGATACAAATATTGATTGCAATTGAGAAATTTATTCTTGTACCTCGTATTTTTGACCTGTGTACAGTGGCGGTTCCGTGGTGAACCTCAGACTTCAATCAAATTGTCGTGGGTTCGAGACATGATGAGTGTGCAAGATATAAATAGTTTCAATTTCTCTGCACATTATTCACATCACCAATACTCGAAACGGTGAATCTAATCTAAATAGATTATAACGGTGAATTTAAATAGATTGTCGATTCAAATTTTTGTCAAAATCTTCCCAGTTATTTTTACGTGATTGAAGCACATACAAATAGACAATCAGAAAAAATATCTAATCATTTTTTGGGATCTGTAACACATCCTTATAAACATAAATTTTTCATTTAATGCCCTTTTTAGTTATAAGTAACTAGCTTTTGCCCGCGGCTACGCACGCGTTACATTCGGAGTGTTTTAATAGATGTTATTTATTAACCTTCCTCTTGAATCACTCTATAAAAACAACCCTATCAAAATCCGTTGCGTAGATTTAATGATTTAAGCATACATAGGGACGGAGAAAGTGTATATAATAATATAGATAGGTATAGATTAAAAAGACAAACGACGTAGGTAATGTATATCTTGCGAGTATAGTGAACTACTTTCCTTGTTTCTTTATAAAATCGTCTCCACCATCAATCACAATTTGACGTGATTGAGGCATTTTTTAGACAAACAAAAGCATTCTATAGTTTATGCGAAGTTTAGATATTAGTGACATTGAATCAGGTATTTTGAACAGACGTTCTTAAAAACGAAAGAGGTTTTAGCATAGTATTTTGTTGTGTTTGATTTTACGCGAGTATTATACATTTAGAAATTAAAGACTTTTAAACGGATTTTAAACGCGATTGATTCATTATATTATTAACCCGACGTTTCGAACACTTTACAGCGAGCGTGGTCACGGGGAGACTCAGTCTCAGTCTCAATCTCTCTCAGAATAAATCGCGTTTAAAATCCGTTAAAAAGTTTTTAATTTCTAAAAGGTTTTAGCATTTCAATTCGAGTGCATTTTTTGGTCTTCTTACTCTATTGATTTTTTTTATTATGATAACGACGGCAGTGGAGTTGGGTCGCCTGATGGTAAGCGCTACCACCGCCCGTGATCATTTGTAGAGGCGTAAGGTCGATTACAGGTAATAAGAAAGATTGACGAAAGGAATAAAGGAAGGGACTGGGAAGGATAAAGAAAAGGATATGGGCGTCCGGCTCCCGCACTCACCGAACGAAACACAGCAGTATGCTATTTTACGCCGGTCTTCTGTGGGATTGTGTTACTTTCCCTGTGCGAGCTGGCCTAATTCGTGCTGAAGCGTGCTCGACTACCACATATAAAGGGCTCCGTGGGTTTATGACAGATCGGCATGATTCTTTTTGTGTTTCTTAGGATATTGAAGTATTTGGGACCTTATGACAAAAACTGCATATCAAACACAAAAAAAATGTGTCAAAAAAAACCACGGAGTTCCTGCGTCACAGAACCAAAGAAAAAAAGAAAAAAGTTGAATTTAGAACGTTTTGCAACATCAGTAAAATAATAATAAGAAAATCGATAATTGATGGTATCTCAGTTTTCTTAATTGCCTTATTTTTGCTCACTCACTATTTTTATGTATCCTTTTTTTCTCGCTACTTTAAGGGTTGCCTGGTAGATATCGGTACCTAGCGATAAGGCCGCCTTTTGCTTACTTTTAATGTTATGTACTGTTTTTTTATAAGCAACAAAGAATTTAATTTCTTCTCATTTAAATGTTTATTGCGATCTTTCATATTAATATTTTATAATTGAATATAAGTCGTTAACGTCCTATAAATTCCTGTTGTATGTTTACATTAAAAGAATTTATATTGCAGTTATGAATTAACCGCAAATCTCGACGTTATATATATACATGAGTGGACAATAGTCGAGGAACTAATTGCACATGTGTGGGTGACGTGATTTATGGAAGTTTATAACTCCTTGTCTTTATCTGTATTGTTTATGAGTGTGTGGGTTGAGTTTTTAGGCTTAAATAAAATGGATTTATAATGGGGTGCAATTTTTTTTTTATTTATTCAACATAACTGATTATGATTGTAACCTTTAATAATATACAAAGATTTTTGATAAATAACTAGCTGCGCGTCCCGACTCTGCCCAGGTAAATAAATTAGTTTTGCCCGCGGGTTCGCTCGCATGATCAACGAAAATTACCAATTGTCTTAGTTGTATATCTATACTAATATTATAAAGCTGAAGAGTTTGTTTATTTGAACTCACTAATCTCAGGAGCTACTGGTTCGATTTGAAAAATTATTTCAGTCTTAGATAGCCCGTTTATCGAGGAAGACCATAGGCTATATATGTACTACGGACAAACCCGGGCCGGACCACAAGTTTTTAAGGTAGCGCCTATCGGAATTTATAAATTTCGTAGCCTATTTAACCCCCATGCCTTCTAGCTATCACTAGACACAAACATCCGTTGCAACGTTAAGATAGACAAACCAACAACTAAACACATTTTAGTTTTTACTTTAATTTTCTTTACATTTATTATATTATTAAGGACATGGATACACTATGTAATGAATATATATAATATCTAAAAATGTTGTTTCGAAAAATATACGAAACTGTATAATTTTATATAAAATTCCAAAGAATCGACATTTAGTTATCACTGAGAAGGAATTTGATAGTATCCGATAGTTCTCTTTGTAAAATATTGAAAACCTTTGATTGAGGTATTTAATTTCAATTTGGTGGACTTTTAGCTTTTATTGGAAATTGTTTAAGTTTTGGACTAAAAGGCGTAAATATTTTGAAAAAAAAAAATATAGGATTCATTGCAACAATGTTTAAAACTGAAGTATATAGAATCGCATGCGCTGCTCAATATGGCAGCTATATTATTATTAATAATAATAATTAATTCTTTATTGTACACCAAAATAAAATAACAGAGAAAAACAGCACAAAGAAATATTGTACAAAGGGCGGTCTTATCACTAACGAGTGATCTCTACCAGACCAGAATATATTTTGAATATATTTTTATATATATTTTAATCTGTTCTGCGAGCAGAATTATTAAAAAAACAATACAAACTTAAATAGATTAAATGATGATAAGCTAAAAGTAAATGACTAGTTAATACTAGACATTTACTAGTAGGTAATCCTACATCAACATCAGTATTTCTTATCATAATGATAACTTGAAGTATTTTCACAATAAACTGACTAATATAATGTACAATGATGGATTTAGAATTCTTCTATCAGTTATAAAATAATTTCATTAAACACAAATGATGTATATGTCAAAGTAAATACGAATTCCACTTGAGCTTCATTTCCATTTTCCAGATGTGAATATAAACTTTGTAAATTTAAAAACTTTGACAGCGCTATCGGGCTGAAATTTGAGGCGCGAATACTTTAATTATTTATTATAAAAACAGCCAACTGTTTTTACATTAATACAATAAAAAACACACAAACAAATATGAAATACTTAGCAAGATGTTATAAAAATTATTGAAAAAAAAACTAAACTGTCAAATTGTCAGCACGCGCAACTAAAAAGGAGAAAATAATTTTGAAGACGATAATAAATGAAAACTAAATACGATAATAAATGGTGAGAAAAGCATAAAGTTGCCATGTACCATATTTTTCGAATATAAAAGAACGTGTTAAAAATAAAAGATTTTAAATGTGTTGAATAGGTTACGTATAGAAATACAGTGCGAGGCGTGTGTTGTACTTACAGTCCATTAATGAGTATCCAGTTTAGAGAAATCCTAATCCTAATCCTACTAATATTATTATACATGCGAAAGTTTGTAAGGATGTGTGTGTGTTTGTTGCTCTTTCACGCAAAAACTACTGAACCGATTGCATTGAAATTTGGTACGTAGATAGCTGGAAAACTGGAATAACATATAGGCATTATTTTTTTCCCGATATTCCTACGGGATACGTACTTACCAGTAAAACCGCGGGGCGCAGCTAGTATTTCATAACGAGAGATTATGCGCGGTTATAAAATGTTTATTTGCAATAAGATAAAAAGTAGGGCGGATTTTAATTTGAATGGTTTGTAACTTCTTCCTGTAAACACCCCTTTATCGTAAGCACTGTTTTTATTTACAATTAATTTTTATTTAACAACTTATTGGACAATTAAAGTAATTTCACTTCGTTTGTTTTACGCCTTTCGTATAAGTGGTAATGGTAAAATTTTATCATGATCTTTTTAATAGATATAGATATATTGTAGTCAATCGTTTTTAGGGTACCGTACATAAAGGGTAAACGGGTACGTTTGTCCGTCCGTCTGATCGCCACGAATTGTGGACAGGTAGAAAGTTCAAAATTTAATTTTTCCAAATGATGTATTCTTTTTGCTGAAATGACAAATAATAAAAAGCAACGGTTGGCACGGTCATAAATTGGATGGGTCACCATTCTTTAGATATTTCTACGTCTAGAAACCCTTCGTGCCTGAGTTAGACTTGCACGTAACAGGTTTTTTTATTTTTCACAATTGGTTGTTTTGTTGTTGTATTGAATTCGGCTTTACGTCGAATTAACGTTGCCTTCAGTGACGAGATAATATGAGTGACGTAAGACCGTAAGCATTATACGTATTCCCACGCGTTTGGTTTCTATATTGCGATAAATATACTGTGATTTACGCACTGCGTGTTAAGTAATATAAATAATAATTAATATAATATAACTTCACTTGTCTCTGCACAACAATACATAACATTTTAGTACATGGATAGCTTAGCTTCTAGTTAAATACCGCAATATTGATAAACAATAAACAAAAGCAGTAATGGATGGATAACTTATGTATTTCGATGAATTAAAAAAGTAATTCTGTTACCCAAATACCTGACGAATAAAGCATTTTCAATGCAGCGGCAGACAATTGAGCTACAAAATTGCCAATGATCATTCAATCATCAAGCAGCGTTAAAACATCCTAAATTCTTACCTGTTAATGAATAAAAATATATTGCAAGGGTTGTATGATATTGAATAAATCCTATAGATTACGCAATGATAAACTTTCAGGTCACTCAGTAGATATATTTTTATCGCGAATCTGGCGACGAATTGACGGCATCTGTCTGTAATCTTCTCTTATCTTGTTCCTTATATTGTTTAATAACAATTTGCTTTACCTTTTTCCTATAAGTTTGCGTATATTTTGAAATGAAAATAGTGTAAGTGTGTAAGATATTCTTCTAAATGTGGTTTTGTATTGGGTATATTTATACTTATAGGATGATTTGTAGATTGAAATGATAGATAATAAATATTGAGTGGAGCACGCTTCGGCACGAATTTATTCAGTTCATCCATCATCCAGCATTATCCAGTGCTCGCGATGGTCTACAGAAGATTGGCGTGTAATACTTCAATGCGAATGCTACTGTCTTTTGTGCGAGTTGGATCGAAGGCCCGTTTCCTTTCCTTCACCCTTCCCAGTCCATTGTTTTATTCAAGTTGTTAATCCTTTCCTTATCCCTTAAGCCTATAATTAACACTGCTTCGTTCCCAGAAATGATGGATTTTCTCGTTTCGATTGTATTTTTTGTGGTTTTATTTCTAGATAACTTCGTGGGTTTTCAATCAATAGACGTGATTCTTTTTGTGTTTAATAGAGAATTGCTGTCATTTAAATCCATTTTAGAATCTGAAGCTAGTGTCCATTCCAGGAACGTCAGTGAACGTTTTTAATAAAAAAATATGTATTTGTTTAAATTGTTTAATTCAAGTATGGGTACATAGAGTTTTTTTTTACGCCTCTACAAATGGATTGCCGACTTTTTGGGGAGGAATTAAGAAAGGGTTGGCGATAGGAATAAAGGAAAGGACTGGGAAGGATAAGGAAAAGGATATGGGCCTCCGGCTCCCCTACTCACCGAACGAAACACAGCAGAATGCTATTTCAGGCCGATCTTCTGTGGGGGTGTGGTACTTCCCCGGTGCGATTGGCCCAATTCGTGCCGAAGCGTGCTCGACTACCACATACCAAATGTAGTGTATAATAATATTGTTTTTCTACTTATAATCAATTATGTGCAGGTTGCTAATAAAATCATACTTTAAGCTTATTCAAACACAAACTGAACTTGTGTAATGTATGTATATACTTGAAATATTAATAATAATAATAATAATAATAAATTCTTTATTGTACACCAAAATAAAAGTAACAGAGAAAAACAGCTTAAAGAAATATTGTACAAAGGGCGGTCTTATCACTAACGAGTGATCTCTACCAGACAACCTGTGATAATGGAAATGCTGGAAGAACATACTTTTGGAGGTGTAAGCAACTGAGCAAATTAAATTATATAATATTAATAAATAGACAATATACTTATATACTTTAAACATATATACATATAATAAGAATATATAATACTATATATATATAATATATTACACTAATACATACATATATATTTATACATGTATAATAAATACCATTTATTAATTTATAAT
>NW_024045134.1:1229526-1247114 GCF_012273895.1 Zerene cesonia | reverse complement strand
AATATTGTGAAGGAAGAGTTTTTGTTTGCAACAAATCAGCATCAAAACTACTATCCTGATTACGATATACTTTGTTTCTATTCTGGGCCAACTCGAGCGCAGCCGGAGCATCTAGTATGAGTATAAGTAGATACATACCAAATAAAATAGTTTTTACAAGAGATTATCTTACTTCCTGTCGTAAGAATGTCACTCTGTTGTCTCATTATTCGGATGTCATGGAAAAAGGGTGGATATTGATGGAGTATTTATTGAATACGAACATTGGTTTATTTTTTTTGACGTGACAACGTCTTAAATTAGGTTGCGGCTAGGAGTCACTCATGAAAAAGTGTAACGCCCGGTATCTTACGATGAGTCACCGAACTATGATCGGTCCGCCGCGCGCGCAGCACTAGAGAATTAGGCGCATTGAATCGCCGCGTGCTTGTGTCTCTGTCTCTGTCTTTCTCGAGCGTTCTTGGCGTTGGAAAAAAAGACATTGTCACGTAAAATCTTCGCCCGTAAAACCGACTTTACAGGCAACCATTTTTTTTTTTACTTACAGGACGTTTTCCGAGCATTTATCTCTATATCAAATTTAACTAAATCCGTACAACAGTTCAGACGTGAAAACGTCATAAAATGTAAGTCTTTGGGGGAAGCCTATGTCAAACAGTGGGCGTCCAAAAGGGCTGTGCGAGGTATGCAATTGTACCTGGAAAATTACCATGACGTGTTAAAGCAGTACTAATTCCATTGTGGAAAAGTGATGGCACTTGATAAGAGAACAGATGCAGTTAGCTGATGTTTTAAAGATAGTACTAGTTTTTTACTCAACTCTCTCTCTCTCTCTCTCTTCTCAGCCTTCGTATGTCCACTGCTGGACGTAGGCCTCTCCTATGGCACGCCATTTGGCCCGATTAAAAGTTTCTTGCTGCCAGTTTTTGCCTGCTACCTTTTGTATGTCATCACTCCACCGAGTCACAGGGCGCCCTACGCTACGTTTGCCGAGCCGTGGTCTCCACTCTGTTACTCAACTAAACTACGGTTATTTCCAAAATAACACATAAACAAAGTCACGGGTATCATCACTACATAATATACAACAAAGTCGTTATCTCTGCCTCTATGTCGCTACGTATACTGAAATGTCCCTATGTATGCTTAAATCTTTAAAACTATCCAACGGATTTTGATGGGGGTTTTTTTTAATAGAATGATACAAGATGAAGGTTTATATGTATAATAACATTTGTTAAACTAAACCTAATTTAACTCGTGTGAAGCCGCAGGCAAAAGCTATTAAACTATAAACGAATTCATATCTAACAGTGGGTTTTCAAAAATACATCCTTTGGGAAAGTCTAGGTAATTCACCTGCAATGTATGTCTTGCAAGCTGGAGATGATAAATGTTTCAGACAGTGGTTTGCATACTCAAATATTTACGTTTGATTCGAAACTGAATTGAGGAACTTAGGAGTTTGTCAGTATGTCTATTGTGGGAGTCGAGCACGCTTCGGCACAAACCTCCTCACCCAAACCAGTCCATTCCTTCTTTCCAGTCGTTAATCCATTCCTTTTCCCTTACCCCATAAAAGCGGGCAGCGCATTCGCAGAGGATCTACCTTTGCGAATGTTCATGGGCGGTGGTGATCGCTTACCATCAGGCGAACCATCAGCTCAGTTGCCCGCTATGACATAAAAAAAAAATGTATGACCGTGCTAATCTCTGGTTCTTGGGACCAATTTCAAAAGTTCTTTCACCGTTGGATATTTACGTAATTAATCCTTGTGCTATATATATACCGCGAGCGAAGCCTCCAGAACACGGTATGGATAAATTTGATTAAACAAAAAAATAAAAAAAATAAACCTTCAAATTTCATAATTACACTAAATTTAAATGGAACCACATGTAACAGCTTTTAAATATATAAAGAATCATCAAAATCGTTACATCCAGTAAAAGTTATGGTAGAGGTAACAAACCAAATTGATAACCTCCTCCTTTTTTGAAGTCGGTTTAAAACAACAAAAGTTCAACGCACACATAATTTTTCACAAAGTACATACATTTCTTTTACGCTTGCAATTTTCGCAATGCGAGGGCAGTTATAACGCTATTTGTTTAGTAAGCAATTGTTGGCCCGCTGTACTGCGTAATTCGTGTTATTGTAAGTAAATTTGCAACGCCGCGGGTAAAAACTGTGCTTTATGATGCAAAAAAGTTATGCTTTAGTTATTATCTACGAATTTGAAGCAAAAACGAGTTGCAAGAGGTATAAGAAGGCTCTTATCCTATCCTACTTAATATTATAAATGCGAAAGTTTGTAAGGATGTGTGTATGTTTGTTGCTCTTTCACGCAAAAAATACTAAACCGATTGCAATTAAATTTTTACGTAGACAACTGGACAACTGGAATAACATATATGCAACTTTTTATCCCGATATTCCTACGGGATACGGACTTGCGCGGGTAAAACGGGGCGCAGCTAGTTAGACAATAAAGTGTACAAAAACATTAAACCAAACGGGTTGCAGGATGAGTATGTAAATTGTTATTGTTATTCGTAATTTAACAAAACAATACAGAGTTCAACGAAATAGCATAAACGCGAAACGCGAGACTCTAGATTAATAAACATTAAGTCTGAATAGCCGTCGCTATAGCATTGAAAAGAGAATAGCGTATTATAAAGAAAGTTATAAAACTTCTTGCACGGTTGTTATTGATGCTAGTATGGGGCTTTATGTGGTCGGATATGAGTGGAATGTTAAAAAATAAATGCCTGTTGTGAGGTGAGGTTGTGGCTCCCTATGGGTCAGCCCAAAACATAAAGAATATTATATACATGTTTATTTATAACCGCCCGAGAGGGTTTTTGTTTATAAAGCTATTGTAATACAAACATTTGAAACGGTTATTATATATATAATTCATGAAGATCGGGTTTTGTGCTGTTGGTTCGTCTTAAAAACGTGAGAATGTTTCTACTGTTTTTTTGCAGCGTCCAGTAATCGAGCATGTTTCGACGAGGATTGGGCCAAATTGCACCAAGGTGGGTACTAAACCCTTACATAAGATCAGCGTGAATGGCAGCATGAAAATGCTGCTGGTTTTCGTAAGTTAAACTGTGATTCGGATAAATTTATCAGCATATTTGCTGCACTTGTATTGTTGTGGTGTTCATCACTTAGTGTCAGGCCCACGAACTCGGATTGGCTTACTGTTTATGGTCTAGAGTTTAGAATATGTTCTAGAAAAACAGATGAGGAATAATTGCTTTTGAAACCGTGGGGCATGGGGAGCTGGTTCTACTAATAAGTATTATAAACGAAAGTTTGTTAGTATTGATGGATGGATGGATGTTTGTTACTCTTTCACCCGAAAACAGCTATCATATTACCATATAATCAGTTAATGAAATAAAAACTTTTCAAGAGCGAATAGAACTCGGGACACTTAGGTTTCCGTATAAATAAGCGAAAGGACAACTGTAAAAAAGTTTGGTCACCCATCCGATTTATAACCGTGCCAACCGTTACTTAACCTAGTTTTTTTTATTTCTTGTTTTAGCAGTGTCAGACGTACACCGACTTTAAGAATGTCAACTTTCCAACTATCAAAGTTCAAGAGATATGTTGGCCGACGGACAGAGTGACAGCAAAGTCTATAGTAAATGGGTCCTGTTTTACTTGAAATCAAGGAATCCTAATAAATATAAAAATAGTATATCAAATGAAAATAATGCTTATTGAACTATTTGACATCTAATTACATGAATTCGATGCAGAATATTATTATTCAAATTTGAATAAATGCCGCTCAGTTGTATAAGTCGCGCCATTAAAGGAAAACTTAAATGGCATCTGTTTCTTGCTGTACGGTCAGCAAAACCATTGCTATTTCTTATTTACTTGATATTACTCGGATATTAAGGTGTTTAAAATTTTGGTAGTATACTCGCTCTATTTGACTCAATGTATCATATAATCTAAGTTGCATATATTGTAAGCATAGTTAAATAATTCGTTCGTATGATCGAAGGTCGTGTCCTGTTCCTCATCCAGTCCATTCCTTTATTCCTACGGTCAACCTTTTACTAAACCTTTACCTCTTAAAAGCGAGAAACTCTTTTTCAACGGCGTTTGTTCATGGGCGGTTGCGGCTCACTTCTTTTTTTTTTTATGTCATAGTCGACAATGGAGCCGGTGGGTCGCCTGATGGTAAGCGCTACCACCGCCCATGGACATTTGGAGAAGTGTAAGATCGAATGCAGACCTTACGCCTCTTCAAATGGATTGCCGACTGCAAAATGGACAGGGATTAGGAAAGGATTGAAGAGAGGAGTAAAGGAAAGGACTGGGAAAGGTAAGGAAGAGGATATAGGCCTCCGGCTCCCCCACTCACCGAACGAATCACAGCAGTATGCTATTTCATGCCGGTCTTCTGTGGGGGTGTGGTACTTCCCCGGTGCGAGCTGGCCCAATTCGTGCCGAAGCGTGCTCGACTACCACATGTAAACTTATCTCAGTTCATTCCTTCTTTTCCTCAGAGGCACACGTTTGCGAATGTTCATGGGCAGTGGTGATCGCTTACCATCAGGCGAACCACAAGCTCAAATGGCCGCTATGATACAAAAAAGCACTTGAGTATCTAAAAGTCATCCAATTACAAATATCTGCCTTTAAATTATTTCATCAGGTATTTTATCGAAACCTTTAACCATCTACGCTTGTGAATTCATCTTTCAGACATCGGTACCAATTCCATTGACAATCTCAGGCTTAGCTCTCATCAAACGCATGTTTTCATTAAAAAATGAGGTTAAATAAGAATTATATTTAAATTAAATGTAATCAATTGAATAAATATACGCAGAGAGGTTAAAAAGTTCATTGAAGGTTACAAAATAATAATAATACGTGGAAGTTTCTCGCTCCTAGAATGTTACATTGATATAAATTTTGTGCAATGTAAAGTTAGTTTGACATTTTATCGGTTGCTGGCAGAAAGGTACGTTCATTGTTATATGTAAGCTATTTTATTTGAATTCGGGAATTGTTTACTGATGTGACGTTGGAATAAAAAAAGTTATTTTGTTTAATTAGATTGACTTAGGGTTTTAATATCTGTCTCGAAGAAGGTTGATATACAAATGCCTGTATGGTTCACGAATCTTTTCTTTATAAAACAGTATGTCAATTAGACAGTATAATGTATTTTATCAAACGACTTCAAAAAAGGAGGAGGTTATCAAGTGGACAGTACCTTTTACTGACTTCAAAAAAGGTGGAGTTTTTCAATACAAATGTATCTTAATGTGTTATTCATTTCATAACTTTTTAATTGGGTGTACCGAGTTTTATGATTCTTTTTTTGAAAGTTGATGCCTGCCATGCCCCAATGTGATATAGTTCTGACATTTTGAAGTCGGTTAAGTGCCTTATCAACAATAATTACTTTGAGCTAAATGGTGCGTTAAATAAATCTTCTAGTATAAAACCCGTTTTATTGATACTTGGAAAATATATATTTTTTTATTTTGGTTTTAATACTTTTACATGGATTTTGTGACCGCTTGCTTGGTACAGTGGTTAACACGTGAGTGTAGAACCGAGGGGTCCTGGGTTCAATTCCTGGGGACTAACAAAAAAATAATCTCGGTCTGGCAGGACACAGAGGACTAATCACATTCTTGTGAATAAAAAAAAACGATCAGTGAAACTGATTATTTAACATATTATTTGCCCATAACCCACTAGGGGACACGACACATACCCCACTAGGGAACACGGGATTTGTTTTTTATGGCTTTAGTCCTGTTACTTTTCCCTGCACCTCTCTGCATGTAACTTTTAGATTGAGAGCCACAAATAATTTTTGCTCTCATTTATATAAACTTTGATTGAAGTTTTCCATCCCCGTTTCTGCCATATTAAACGTGGAAGTTAGTCAATTTGTCCCCTGTTCTCAGAATAAAGCTGCAGGTTGACGTGGCTTATTGCTTGTGTTTTATTTGTTTGATTCCCTGTATTCAGATTGATGATATTGCTTAAGTCACTTTTTATTACTTTACTATATATGTCGTCGCTTATTCTTACTCTGCTCTTTTATTTTTTTCAGGTTCTGTAAGCAAAGGGGATAACGGGAACCTATTATTTACACTCCGGACTCCGTACGTCTGTTTGACTATTTGAATCGTGATAGATAGACAATTGAAATTTTTAGAAATTACGTTTTGCTTTTGCCTCCAACAAATTATAAAAAAATCAGTTAAGCGACAGTTGGAACGGTCATAAATTGGATGGGTCACCAATTTTATCAGCTACAGCTTAGCGAAGAAATCCTTAGTGTCGTGAGTCCAATTCGAACGTGACCGGCCAATTCCAACAGCCACGCTAAAGCGGAGAGATGTAACATTCGTACGGATGTAGTAACTACTTCTCCTCAAATTGGTATTCCATCACTGGCGATTTGTCATCAGCTCTCTGTACTTATTCCTGTCTTTTGCCTACCGAAAAAGATGTTTGAAAGTGGCAATTCCAGTTAAAACATGGATGTTGTAATTCGTGAATTTCTTTGTCCAGCTCGCCTTCTTCTGGGAGTTCTGAAAAAGAGAGAAAGAAAGAATGAAGATTTTAATGTGTTCTTTTCGAATTCTAAGAAGTTTCTTTAGGGTATCACTTTTTCGAGTAAATTTATGAGGAAACTGTATACGGACGGTTGTTTAATTATTGAGGTTTTTAAATTTTAAACAATTAAAGGTCATTTAGCCTACATATCCTATAATTTTTTTTATGATTTCTGAATAATTATATAAAACAGCTAAAACAAAGCAAGCATTTGGGACACAATGTTTAACCACAATTAAATTGTCTAATTGAATGTTAGCAGACCTTCAAACACGTTTTATAATATATAAGTAATGTATTATAATAAACACTTTTATATGAGAGCTTATAAATTCGTAGAAAGGGATGACGAGAACATTTAATATAATAACTACCATGTGAAAAATATAATTGAATTCTTCTATTATGTCTAGACAAATTCATACCAGACAAAATCTATTTTTATCGTGCCGTTCCGTTACTCTGAAGCTATAAATGAATTAAAAAGCATCTTAAACCGACAAGCGCAATAAACTTTACTTGAAATAATTGTCATTTCTTGTTCTAGAAAAGGGAACTTCATCGTGCTCATTTTATTGAGAAATAATTATCATTTGAAACTTTGTAATTGTGAAAGATATTGTGTCTATGAAAGATTAATATGATGGATTAGTCTAGTATCTTTTTAACCGACGTTTCCAGTAACGAGGTTTTCAGTTTGACAGTATTTTCTTTGGTTTTGCCCAACCGTAGGTTATCAACCAATGGACATAATTTTGTGTTTGATAGAGATTTTTTTTAATATCATTGTCGGCAATGGAGCTGGTGGGTTGCCTGATGGTAAGCGCTACCACCACCCATGAACATTAGCAGAGTCATAAAGTCGATTTTTGAACCTTACGCCTCTACAAATAGATTGCTGACTTCAAATTGGAAAGGGAATAAGAAAGGATTGACGAGAGGAATAAAGGAAAAGACTGGGAAAGGTAAGGAAAAGGATATGGGTCTCCGGCTCCCCCACTCACCGAAACTCAGCAGTATGCTATTTCACGCTGGTCTTCTGTGGGGTTGTGGTACTTCCGCGATGCGAGCTGGCCCAATTCGTGCCGAGGCGTGCTCGAATACCACATACAAATAAATTGTTGTAATTTGATCCCATTTTAGAATCTGTAGTGGTACAGCCCTTCTAAGGAACGTGGGCAACCTCTTTTATAGAATAGATTTATAAAGATTAATTATAGATGTAATATATTATATAATCTCGGGTCGAGAATTTTGGGAATTTGATAAAATATATATTATACTGGCTTTCGCCTGCAGCTTTGCCCGCGTTTCGGTGTGATTAATAAATATCAAGATTCCTGTTTTATGATAAAGGAGCATTTAATCGGGTTATCCCGAGTCAGTATATGACAGTATACGAGCTAACCTTGGGTTAGAGTATCCTATAACCCAAAGTCAGCTCATATACTGTCCGTATACCAAATTTCATCAAAATCCGTCAAACAACATCCAACCAAACAAACTTTCACATTTATAATATTATTGTGTTCTTTGTGTTTCTTATTTAGAAATTAAAGACTTTTTAACGGATTTTAAACGCGTTTTATTCATTATATTACGGTCACCTGACCACGCTCGCTGTAAAGGCAAAACATCGGGTTAATAATATAATTAACAAATCGCGTTTAAAATCCGTTAAATAGTATTTAATTTCTAAATATTAGTGTGATTAACTTCAATCTATATATATTCTTATACATTTTTGTTCGTAAGAATTAATCAAACCCTATCCAGACAAAATTTCTCTACATATATTTTTCTTACAATGTGAATTAAAAGCTGGAGCAATTATGGCTTAAGCATCAATGGTTGAGGTAGAAATATAGGGTATTTGTGAAGGAAGCAATTTCAGAGAAAGCTGTATACTTATACTCTTAAGATCTTTAACAATGAGTCTTTTATGCGAAAAGTACCTACATACAAGTTGGCTTTGTATGAAAATATTTTTCATATTACAGGTTATATCATCAGTGTACAAGCCACTGAGAATTGTAAAGAAAAAGAAATATTAAATCAGTCAGTAATTTCAGTCTTTGAATATAACAAGAATCATCAGAAAAAGTTATGAGCTAATGAACACAAAAAACAGTCGATTGTGGACCTCTTTTTTTAAGTCGGTTTAAAAACAAATCCAAGGTTGTTTGAAAATAGTCCGAGTGACAGACCGACTGACACAAACTGATCATAAGTTCGAGACAGAGTTCTTGAACGATGAATAATTCAAAATGCGATAAGGATCTTTTTAATTTGATTGGAAAACTAGAGGGAAATCCGATTGAAAAATTACTTATTTTACCACTAGCTACGCCTCGCGGTTTCACCCGCGTAGTCCGTATCCCGTAGGAATATCGGGATAAAAAGTTGTCTATATGTTATTCCAGTTGTCCAGCTGTCTACATACCAAATTTAATTGCAACCGGTTCAGTAGTTTTTGCGTAAAAGAGCAACAAACACACACACATCCTTACAAAGTTTTGAATTTATAATATTAGTAGGATATTATAAAGTTATATTAGTAGGATAGGATTGCTAATCGCCTTCAGCTGTTTTGAAGTGTTTAATAATAATAAAATATGAAATACATAGAAATATAAAATAGTAGCGTAAAGTATCAAAAGATGTTACTTATTACATGTAACTAGTATAAAATCTGTAAAAGATTCACAAGAAACGTTAAGTATGCGGATGTTTCTCTCTCAGATATCGGATACGGATATCCGAAACAAAAAAAAAAAATAATAAAACTCGCCATATAGTGAGGTTATATGACATGATTAAAGCGGCAGAGTAGCCTATCTACCATCAACTGTCAATATATCAAGGTCAACACTACAGACCAGTTATATTTCGCTCTGTGACTGAGTCTGGCCTATTTATCGAACGAAATTTAGCGTTTATTTCTCTTGCATGACTAAAATTAAATCATGTTCCAATTTATTAATAAATAATTAAAATATTCTGCGACATATACACTTCTCAATTTAGATCACGAATATGTAAACATTTTCACTAATTATTTTATCAATTCGCAACGGATATAAATTTATGCCATTTGGGAAATTTCGAATATTCGAGAAAGCGAATGCAAGTTACAATGGAAATCACGTTTTGGCGCCCAACGTGTGAAAAAAGTGTATGTAATCTTTGAATGGATTTGGCAACGGATTTCCAATGGATTTGTAAATCTATTTTAATTAAATGGCTTGCAGTTGTGTACTTACTATCTAGTATTGTTAGGTGTATTACCATTTTTAGAACAGGATAAAGGTTAATCTTGTTGGAATTAGTGGGATGTATGTGGGGGGACAATTTATATTTTCAAACATAACATGAATGTAGTAAACTGCCGCCTCCTTTGTAAGGTGAGAGCATTGGAACATTAGAACTATAGGTATTGGGTTAAGGAACATTACACCTTTAAAAATTATAATAAACTTATATGAATTAGTTTGTATTTCTTTGTTTTTCGTCTTTGTTTGCTGTTCATGACATAAGATAAAGACGAGGCTGGAGAGTAATATATAATATTTTTTACCGAGGTGTAAAATCACATTGTCATAGGCATTCCTATAACTAGTAGTCGAAGCCGTGGGTGAAAACCTAGTAAAAATAAAAGTAAATTTAAAAAGGCCGTAGTTTCTCTATCAGAAACTTTCACAAAGCTAAATGGATGTGAAAACCGTTTGTAGTCGGCTCAACAATGTATCACGCGATACTCATAAAAGCCCATATTGATACCATTTACCCAATAGTATTAGTTCTATATGTCACATTCTTAAGATTTACCACTTCTGTATTGATCGGATTACCTTCTGTAGGTCACAGTACGATTTTCTGTAAGTTGTGTTACACCTATCGCAGTTTAATTCGGTTGCTTTAATGTTATCAAATAAGTTTTTCTGTATGATAAATTTAAACATTCTGGTTTTTTAAGATACTTGCATAACTTCATCTGTATTGTTTATAATCGACTGCGTTAGACTCGATTTTGGCCCACTTTATGCAGACTTTAATTCAAACTTTGTACACTTATCAAGGATCGGTGACAATACAATAATTTTATGAATTTATCTTATTATCCTCAATAGGATCGCCCGATTTACATAAATTCCCTCTACGCAATTTAGTATCTCCTCTCATTAATTAGTGTTATTTTTTAAAGTACGTATATTTATAGTTAAACTAGCTGCGCCCCGCGGTTTCACCCTCGTAAGTCCGTATGCCGTAGGAAAATCGGGATAAAATGTTATATGTTATTCCGGTATATATTATTCCCCTATATGTTATTCCAGTTGTCCAGCTGTCTACGTACCAAATTTCATTGCAACCGGTTGAGTAGTTTTTGCGTCAAAGAGCAACAAACACACACACATCCTTACAAACTTTCGCTTTTATAGTATTAGTAGGAAGTAGGATAATTAGCATGATTTGAATGCTACAAATGGAACTGAAATATTTAACCTGTTTGCGAAAGTATCGCTTCTATTCATTCTGTATTGCGTATTTACTGTAGAGGCTGACAGAAACGTGTTGTTCTGATGTGATATTTATTATTATTGATTACTGACAGATTTTGAGTGAAACTCAAATAAGTGGTATAGTTATACTTTTTGTTAACAGTTATTTTATAATTAATATTATATACGTGTTTGCTCTTATAATCTTTGATTGGTTTTTATAAGGTCATGAATTACAAAAAAATAATAATAAAGTACTATCCCCTAGCAGATAATTTACTATTATAACAAAACTAACCATTTAATAATAACAACATCTTATTCACCATCGATATAAATATAAAGAAATAATAACAGCATCGATATTTCAGATATATTATTAATTTTTGTTTCATTTCATTAACGATCACGATAATAGTATTTTATTGTGTTTGATTTCACGCGAGTATTATACTATTAGAAATTAAAGACTTTTAAACGGATTTTAAACGCGATTTATTCATTATATTATTAACCCTACGTTTCGAACACTTTATAGCGAGCGTGGTCACGGGGAGACTGAGATGTTACATGTCTTGTGGGTCATACAAACACTGTTATTTATCACCTACCTCCACCTATTTCTCCGCAGTTGGTATGTAGAGTATTTTTTCGGATGTTGGCAGCATTGGCTGATAGTGTCTTCTAGTCTTTGATATGTCTGACATGTGCTTTTAAACACTCGTTAATTTAAAATAACACGATAATGTCGAATTTAGAATGACAGATACAATCGCAAATTGGTGAGAGAATTGTACCAGAGATGTGATTGCATACTTCACGTTAAGACGTCGTGAATGAGTCGAGAGCGTATTAACATTAACTACGTGACGCGTTTGACGTGATACGCCTCTGTCGCACACCTTAATGTTCCTACATTAAGGATAAGTGTGGAATACGGGATTAGAAGACTTCTTTATGTCATACTACCTGCGCCCCGCGTTTTCACCCGCGTAAGTCCGTATCCCGTAGGAATATCGGGATAAAAAGTTGTCTATATATTATTCCAGTTGTCCAGCTATCTACTTACCAAATTTCATTGCAATCGGTTCAGTTCAGTTGGCTTGAAGATGCATCTAAATGGGAGTCACTGAACGTGCGTCTAATGATAAGAGAATGTCTAATATCTGTTCAGTGTCCAGTAGTTTTTGTGTGAAAACATTACAAACATACATAAAAACACAAATTTTTTCTTCTTACATTAGTTTAGATATACTTACCCACAACTCTAAAACCTATAAGACAGTTAACTAGCACAGGCTTTAGTTTCTATAAATATAATTGTATTTATTTAACAGTTTGATTATTCGTAAAGACAATAAGATATTAGGGAGATCATATTAAGGAGATTATAATTAATAATACAAAAACATTGTTTTATATAAATAAACGTAACTTTTGTGTATATATTATATTGCGCGACATGGTAAAGAGCAGCCCATAGTCTTTCTCAAGGTCTAGACCTAAAACCGGGCCTTTTAAAAAGTATGCTATGTCCTTTTCCAAATTCTGTTATATCTTCATACCAAATTTTATCAAAATCTCTTCAGTGGTTAAGACGTGAAAGCGTAACAGACAGAGTTACTATCGCATTTATAATTTATAATTATAGTGTGGATAGTAGGGATGTTGAAATACAGTGTTATCAATCCTTCTTTTTGGGAGCATATATTATTAAACTTTGTCACAGTCAGTTTCAGGGTTAAATTGATTTACCTTAGCATGTTTGTAACAAAGTTGAGAACATTTTAAGATACCGTATCACTGTCTCCCCTTTCAAAGTTTGCGCATACGACAGCCTCTCCCGATAAATTTCATGTATCTTTCTTCCTACAGTCTATCTTACACATAATATAGGCGTACTTGTGCATATATATAAATCGTAAGGTATATATGACATGATATAATAGGAATTCGGATATTTTATGTTATGGAAATGTTACTGACTGATGAAGATTTGAAAATAAGTTTTTTTTGACGTGACAACGTCTTAAATTAGGTTGCGGCTCGGAGGCACTCATGAAAAAGTGTAACGCCCGGTAACGTTACGATGAGTCACCGAACTATGATCGGTCCGCCGCGCGCGCAGCACTAGAGAATTAGGCGCATTTTGTTTGCGTGTTTGTGTCTCTGTCTCTGTCTTTTTAGTAAACAAAATATATTTTCTATAGTTAAAATTTGTGCAATTCTTATTTTCATTCAATTCCTTGTTCCTATTGTGCAATTTAATAATATTCATATTAATAAATATTCTACCAAGAAAAAGACGTTGTCACGTAAAATCTTCGCCCGTAAAACCGACTTTAAAGGCAACCATTTTTTTTATGTCATAGCGGGCAACTGAGCTGGTGGTTCGCCTTATGGTAAGCGATCACCACAACCCATGAAGATTTGCAGAGGCTTAGACCTCTGAGAATGCGCTACCCGCTTTTAAGGGATAAGGGATAAGAAAATGATTGATGAATGGAAAAAAGGAATGTACTAGGCATGGCTAGGAGAAGGTAATAGGCCTCCGGTTATAGTTTATATAAATTACAGTTATCGAATTAAATAAATAATTCTTAACGAACAGCATAAAGGCCTTTTGTATATGATTAGTATCAAAACATATCCACGTTGTTTATACTAATGGTTGGAAAATTCTACAAGTTTAATGTCCCTTGACGAACATGTTACTGTTATATATTTACATATCTATTCCATTATATTGAATACCAGAACTCAGATTTGGTTACATAATATCACTAACCTCGTATATGTATGCCATCTGGTCGTAATCTTAATTCAATTCTCTGTATAATGACCATATAGCACAAGATCCCACGGCTCGATTCTGCAGATAAGTCATTTTTGAATTATCGACCGACAAAAAGAAGGAGGTTTTTTAATCTACACTAATATTATAAAGAGGAAAACTTTGTTTGTTTGGTTGTAATGAATAGGCTCAAAAACTACTGGACGGATTTTAAAAATTCTTTCACCATTCGAAAGCTACATTATCCACGAGTAACATAGACTATATATGTACCACGGGCGAAGCCGGGGCGAACAGCTAGTTTTAAATATTTGGGGAGAGTATGCCATGGAGCGAAGTTGTCGGACAAAAATTGATCGTGAGAATCTGTAATAAATTTTTGTAATAGCAATATTTTAATAAGCCACCATAACCGTATATAGGAAATATAAAAGTTAATATTTGAATTTAAATCAAAAGCATACATAGGTGACTGTAAATAAGTATCAAAAACAACCTACCTGTATACCTCGCAACTCTAACGGCTGTCTGAGATCTGGCAACCATTTCTTTTCTGTGATTTCCTACAAAATCTACTAAAAATGATAAATAAGCGGAAATTCCCATAAGAAAATTTACATTAGAAATTTATATTAGTCAAAATTTACAAGTAATCTGTGGATAATCCACAATTTCAATTAAAAAACAGACACAGTTCTAGCATATTATCTTTGAAACGATGAACTAATGTCCTCACCGTCGCTTCAGCGCAACGTTTACAATAATATTTAATTTTAACAATAATATTCCGGGTATCACTTTAAATGTCTTATGTAAATTTAACAATTAAAATTTAGAACGATTTACATTAATAAAATACACACAAATAGACACAAAAAACACTTTAAGTCGTCAGCAATGACAACTCAACGACTTGAGTTAAATTCTCTCCTATTGAAAATAAGTTGGTGGGATAGTACATACAGAATCTAGCAGTGGGATCTTAGGCTATTTGTGACAGATGCGAAACACTATCATGTGATTAGCAATACGCAAGTAATAACTGTGTGTAAATGGCCTATATCAGAGAGGAATGCACAAAGAATTTTTAATTAAAACTCAAACGTTACTCGAAGACGTAGTTTCTTACTGATTGGCCGTATCTTTGATGTTTGTGGGTTGTCTGCCTTGAGCTATATTCAAGAGCAAATATCGAAACAGTTGTGATTATCCCTTCTTTACAAATAGAAGCCTTGAATGGTTATTGAAGAACCAATTTGCTTGAATGTATTCAAACATTGAAGGATATTTTAAGATGATACTCGTAATTTTTGTTACTTCGTTAATATAACTAATTATACATAAATCTTGTAAATTATTTTACAATATATTTGACAAGGATTTCGTTACAAGGAGTCCGATAGTTTTCGTAAATGGTTTAATTTATTTGACATCCTCATACAGTTTTATTAATTTGTTTGTTTGAACGCGTTTATCTCAGGATCAACTGATCGATTTCAAAAACTCTATGTTTGTGACTTAGTGATATATTAATGCTACAAGTCAATCTGTATTCCGTAGGAGTATTGGGATAAAAAATTGCCTATATTTTATTCCAGTTGTCCAGCTGTCAACGTACCAAATTTCATTGCAATCGGTTCAGTAGTTTTTGCGTGAAAGAGCAACAAACACACACACATCCTTACAAACTTTCGCATTTATAATATTAGTAGGATAGTAGGATAGGATATTAGTATGATGTATTTAAAAGTCTAGTGAAACCTTGTTACATTAAAAAAATAAAACAGTATTTGCTCTACATTATAAAATGTCTCGCAGTTGGAAGTTGTAAAGATAGCAAGACATAGTTTATTAGACCAAGTTTATTCTAGAAATAGTCTACCTCAAGATGTATTGTTTTTGAGATATTATTTGTCATAAAATGTTATGAATAGATTTCATGACGTCATCGTTTACAAGCGTCGTGATTCTGCTAAAGCTCGCAGTTTTCAATTCTGCCGAGAATTGACTTTTCCTAAATGTCCGTCATGAGCAATTTGCTACGTAGCCCTTTAAAGACGGGGATCCTATTTGTTGCTGTTTTAAAATAATAACTAACTATATCGATACCTGATAAAACCAAAAATATTAATTATTCATCAAGTACTTTCGTAGCTTATTTAATATAAACATACTAACAAACAATAAAATCTTACCTCTTCATAATTTAAGTGTAGACGAACCTAACTTTACCTTTTTGTAATAAGATAATTAATGCATTAGTCATGGTAATTTCACCGGTGGTAGTTCCGAATTAAGAAATAACAATAAAGTAATTTATTGCGTGTTACATTCAATCACACTATCACACTAATATTATAAATGTAAAAGTAGGTTTGCTGAAACTACAGAACGGATTTTGATAAAATTTGGTATACAGACAGGGCATGAGCTGACTTGGGTGATAGGATACTTTTATCCCGATTAAAGCCTCCCTTGCGATAAAACAGGAATTTTGATATCTGGGGCCCGGACGAGCGTCTAGTTTATTATAAGAATCGCAGCTGTAGTGTAATTGGATTTCGCATATAATAGAATGCGGTGAACACATGTACTTGAAGACATTTCACAAGCATTGTGCTGTTTTCCTTGACGATCTAAGGTGACGGAGATATGTATAAAAGAATTGTTAACCTTGCCAACATGCTTATTCTTAGACAGACAGACAGACATTCGTTAATAAACAAACATATTTAATTATACCCCACTAGGATTATAAACGCGAAACGTTGTAATTATGGATGGATGGATATATGGATGGATGTTTATTACTCTTTCACGCGAAAACAGCTTATGGTATGTGTATGAAATTTGATACAGAGATAGATTATAGTTTGTATTAGCACATAGACCATTTTTAACCCGGGTATCACCCGGCAAACTGCGCGGGTTACAGCTAGAATGCTATAGTATTGTCTTGCGTTGGATTTGCGTGAGTATTATACATTTAGAAATTAAAGACTTTTTAACGGATCTAAACGCGATTTATTCATTATATATAACAAACATTATATACTTCGAACACTTCACAGCGTTTATAAAATCCGTTAAAAAGTATTTAATTCCTATAAAGCAAGTATATATATATATATATATATATATATATATATATCATACGGCAGCCTTCAGAGGCAGCTTTCGTTACAGCGCTACGAAATGTTGGAATAATCTACCTCCACCTTTGCGGGATATAAGAACAATACACACATTCCGTCTAAAATATAGACAATTTATTTTAAAGCGCCAACAATCTTCGATGCGTCTGTAACGAAACTTTTCTATAATATTTGCGTAACTATAACCATTATTAATTATATTCATATTGGCCTATTTAGTATACATGCTATATTTGACTTTATTTATTTATGTGTATACGTGATCCACTATGTATTTATTTACTCTTTTATTTATATATACATATTATAATACGGAGCTACTGACAATCCAGATGTCGAAAGGGTGCCACTGAAAATCAGAGCTGAGGCGTTAAGCCTCAGGTTCCCTGAGTGGCATCCCTTTTTGGCACACGCAGCCACACATAATTGTTAAGTGTAATTTTTTATTTTTATCTATTTTTTTCCTCTTATATATTTGTTTTTTATTGTATGCTTCTGTTTTTTCTGTTTGATCTGTT
>NW_024045134.1:1163436-1228526 GCF_012273895.1 Zerene cesonia | reverse complement strand
AAATACATCATACTAATATCCTATCCTACTATCCTACTAATATTATAAATGCGAAAGTTTGTAAGGATGTGTGTGTGTGTGTTTGTGCTCTTTCACGCAAAAACTACAGACATTCGTTAATAAACAAACATATTTAATTATACTCTACTAGGGTTATAAAGGCGAAACGTTGTAATTATGGATGGATGGATATATGGATGGATGTTTGTTACTCTTTCACGCGAAAACAGCTTATGGTATGTGTATGAAATTTGATACAGAGATAGATTATAGTTTGTATTAGCACATAGACCATTTTTAACCCGGGTATCACCCGGCAAACTGCGCGGGTTACAGCTATAATGCTATAGTATTGTCTTGCGTTGGATTTGCGTGAGTATTATACATTTAGAACTTAAAGACTTTTTAACGGATCTAAACGCGATTTATTCATTATATATAACAAACATTATATACTTCGAACACTTCACAGCGTTAAAATCCGTTAAAAAGTATTAAATTCCTAATTTGATATATGTGACAGCCATTGCTAACATGTAAAACCTCACATAAACGACACATCTCTTTCCTATAATTTTATTGTTAAGTTATTTTTGGAAGGTCGCCGCATAAATAAGAGGGTCTGTTGAAACAAGGAGATTATAGCATCCTCGTCATCCTCGTGGTATGGAGTGGATGTAAAGAGTACTCAAGTGACCCAGCTTAAAATTGGCCTAATTTAAAAATCTCTTTGCTTTATAAATATGAAAGAGGGTTCTTGGCAATTTCTTTCTGTTTTTATCGTCATATATATATTTATACTAGCTGCGCCCCGCGGTTTCACCCGCGTAAGTCCGTATCCCGTAGGAATATCGGGATAAAAAATAGATGTTGGCCGATTCTCAGACCTACCCAATATGCTTACCAAATTTCAGAGGAATCGGTCAAGCCGTTTCGGAGGAGTATGGCAACGAAAACTGTGACACGAGAATTTTATATACCTATATATAAAGATATAACGTTGACCTGTCTTTAAATGCCTTTGCAAATTTTCCTTGAATGTGTAAAATTTCACCGTGATTAATATAAAAAGGTCTTACGGAATGACGTGGTCATGGTGGTCCATATAGATAGATTGATTGCGGAGCGTTCCCGGGAAAAGCGTCGGTACACGGTGGGTTTTAGTCGGTAAGAGACCGATATAAATCAAGGCTTATTCACCAGGGGCTGTGGGCATTTATGCAACTTAAAAAATTGGCTTCTAAAACGACGTAAAAAAAACTCTTCAAATATATAATATTAGTATAGATATATATGAATAATTATTTAGTGATTATATTGGATTAAAAGCTGCAATGTTCTAGCGTATATTCATACCTTTGTGATTGGTTAACTCTGAATTATTGTATATGAGGTCGTTGTGGAATTCACTGTATTAGTATTTGTGCATTTATTGTGTAATCAAAGAGAATAATGAAGTAGTGCTTTTATTCGTTAATGAGAGCAACATACGCTTAATTTTAACGGTGAAAATACAATGAAAGTAATCACATTAATATTACAAATGTGAAAGTTTGTTTGTTTGGATGTTTGTCCGTCAATTACGCTGAAACTACTGAACGGATTTTGATAAAATAAGGTCTTCAGACAGGGTATGACCGGACTTTGATAAGATACTTTTAATTTCGATAAAATGCTGCGGAAATCAGGAACCTTGATATCCGGGCGGAGCCGGGACGAGGGCCTAGTGATGTATAAAACTGTCTACGGATTATATCTATCTAATCTATAAAATATAATATACTAGTTGCACGCCCCGGCTCCACCCTGGTAGTAATTTAGCGTAATTAAAACAATAAAAACTTGATTCAACTTAAAAAATATCTTTTAAGTTGGATCAAACTGCCCATGGTGTGCAAATTTGATTAAAATCGGTTGAGTAGTTTAGGAGTCCATAGCGGACAAACAATATGACACGTAATTTTAAGATAAAAAATCGTGTTCATTACACTACTTACAGCTTAGTTAAAGGTAAGGCCTCTGCAAATTCGTTTAAAAAGGGATTAGGAAGGGATGGACAGTGGAAATAAAAAAAGAATGGACTGGGAAGAGTGAGGAATAGAATATGGAGATACATAGTAGCATATACACATAATTTCTAGGTGCGTGGTACCTTCTGCTCTGGCCAAAATCGCGCAGAAGCGTACTCAACTCCCATAGAAAAAGAGACTGAAAATATGGTTAAAATAAACTGAATAAATTGAACGCCAGGCTGCTTCCTGCTCGGTTTGTTTCATTCTCCTTTATTGCTTAGTAATTATGATTCAATTAAAAACGTTTCGGTTTGTGAAATTTACTTTCAATTCGATAAGCTTTTTGTGAAATTCTTTATGATTTTTTTATGGAATGAAAGATAAATACGATTCAATAGAACCTTCAAATGAAAGTAGGTTCCGTAAGGCAGTTTTTTAATTAATTACATCTGAATTCTTGTTAAATTTTCCTTTGCTTCCCCACAAGAGAAACGTTATAAAAATAGCATAATTGTTAGGAAATCTAGACATGGAAAATATGTTATTTTTAGAGGGGACACGTTTTGTATTACCCTTGTATTCAGAGTGTTATTTTTACATAATCTAACGATTGCTTTCAAAATATCTGAATAGCATTCTATACTTATATAAGAACGACTGGAAAATAACATTTTTCATGATAAATAACTACAACAGAGTGCTTTAAATAAAAAATTCTTTATACAATTTTCTCAGAAGATATCTTCAGCCATTAAACTTGCTTGCAGCCCGTAAATCTTAATTAGTTATTGTGATCACTCATAATTTTATGACTATGTTATGGATCATGAATTTTGAATTATTATTAATTGTTTTGCTAATATAATTGAATTTAACAATTTGTGCGGATATCACCTGTATTCATGAATACGGGATAGTTGAAATGGTTCGGTTTTATATAATGTTCGCTGATTTGAAATGCCGTTGATAGATTGATGCTTCTATTTACAGTTTAGCTTTTGCCCGCGGCTTTGCGCGATAAATATGGAGTAGTTTAATAATGTTACTATACGTATCAACCTTTCTTGAATCACTCTATCTATTAAAAAAACCCCATCAAAATCCGCTGCGTGGTTTCAAAGATTGAACCATACATAGGGACATAGGGACAGAGAAAGCGACTTTGTTTTATACTATGTACTAATAAAGCATATTGTATAAGAGAAAAATTGGGGTGTCCCTTGGACACATATAATATTTATCATGGTTGTCAGCCTTTGCTATGGAAAAGCGAAGGTCGTGAATCCAAATTCTGCCTCATGTACGAATTTATTTCTATTCATTCAATTATTACAAATATTTTTAACAACTTAATGCTCTATGAGCATACAATTAAAGCTCATTATCTAGATATCTGCTATATCGCCTCTTTATTCTATTATCCCCTTGTATCAACCAATACTTATGTAACGTAAATAAACGAGATGTATTACTATCTTATTTAATTAAGTAAATTGTATAATTTTAGCAATAATTTAATACACATAATTTTCGACTAAAATTTTGAAAGAATAGAAAAATTTAGGCACATTAACGGCACATAAAACCGAAAGAGTAGAAGAAATTCGATTACTGTGGTGGGATCACGGATGGCTGAAAGGCTAGGCATTGCTACGGTTTGGCAAAAAACGCGGGTTCGAATCCCGCCTCGTGATGAAATTTTATCTATTCTATCAAAATTTCTCATTTATGAAGCATTTCAATGCTATAAAACTAAAAATTATAAGTACGATTTCTGTTTAATATCGAAACTTATTGAATACTACGTCATTTTCAAGTGCCTACTTTGTTTACCATCTTTGGAATCTATTGAAAGTAAAGCTTATATTGAATGAGGTATTCACTAAGCCTTTGACTGGTTGGCGATCTAGATATATTTTATTGACATTATATGTGATTTTATTACTTCGTCTAGTTAGTAATGTTTTATTCGTCTCTTATTATTAATGTATGCAATATTTGTGTGTTTAAATGGTACTTTGAAAGACTATCTTCTAAAATGACTTTCAGATTTACATATCGCGATATATAAACAAAATGTATTTAACTTGAGTCGATTTATCAGATGGTTGTAAACTTATCCTTTTTTGGTTAATATGAACCATGAATATAAAAATATACATGGTATAGTGAACTAGCTTAGCTCTGGCTTCGTACGTGGTATATATAGCCTATGTCACTCAGTGAATTTGCAGCTATCTAACGGTGGATTGGTTTGAAATCAGTCCATTGGTTTTTGTTAAAACTTTACAAACATTCGAAAATATTAAAATACAATAGTTTTTTATTACTTTAGCAAGTGAAAAAACATGTATAGTTTGTTTCACAATTTCATTCTTATAGATTGATAATGATTGATGATATTTTCTCATAGTCAAGCACGCTTCGGCATGAATTGGGCCAGCTCGCACCGGGGAAGTATCACACCCCCGCACAAGACCGGCGTGAAATAGCATACTGTTGTGTTTCGTTCGAGTGGGGGACTTTATTCCTCTTCTTAATCCTTTTCCAATTTGAAGTCAGCAATCAATTTGTAAAGGCGTAAGGTCTGCAATTGACCGTATACCTCTCCAAATGTTGACGGGAGGTGGTAGCGCTTACCATCTTACTACTCACCAGATCCATCACCGACTATCACATAAAAAACCGAGGGTCGTAGCATGTTATATTCAAAGGGTGAATATAAAGGAATAAATCAACAGGCTCCGAGTGTGGCGATATGATATACGTTGTAAAGTAAACAGTGACAGTAACTGCGCTTCACAGTTTTATTTTCCATTTAAATCCAGCCGTTAGTTGAACTAACCATAGCGATTTATGAAACGTAGCATTTTTTAATTGGTGTCGAATTTATCATTGTTTTTTGTAGTTTTACAATCGCTACATAGTATAAAACAAAGTCGCTTTATCAGTCCTTAAGTCTTTAAAATTATGCAACGGTTTTTAGTGTTTTTTTTAATACATAGAGTGATTCAAGATTAAGGGTTATATCGATAATAACATCTACTAAACTATTCCGAATTAACGCGTGCGAAGCCGCGGGTAAACGCTAGTTATATCTATAATTTACAGGTTATTTTGTAGGTGAGTCAATAAAACTATTGGGTTTTTATATGGAGTTAAGGGTCATTAATAATACCTACCCTTCCCAGTCTATTCCTTCGTTTTAATCATCAATCCTTTTCTTATCCCTTATGTACCATACATTTGTTTGTATACCATGCTAACTAATAATTTGTTTTCAATTCAACTTTAGTGTTACTTCTCACATTAAATAATCAGATTCAATGCGTATTCAATCTATACCAATCTCAATTACTTATGGGCCTATAAAATTGCTATGCCAGCATGCATTCGGTTTTATTTTTTGATCGTCAGTGTTCGAAAAATCACATTGCGTGGAAAATGTAACATTGTAATATTATATTCTATATTTGATGGGGGATATAATAATACGCTTGTACAGCTTTTTCCACGACTGCGACATAAGGAGTTGTATGTTTTTCGAGTTTGTATATTTTTTTGGTACGCCCCAGAGCGTCGTATTTTCACGTGAGTGGTGATAATAGATTTATCTTAATTGTGAGAATAACACTGGGTACATAAAAAATAAAAAAAAAAACAAAATCTAGGGATTTTTGGCGGCAAAAAATTTCCTTGGAAATAACATGTTTCACCTTGGAAAAAGAAACCTCTTGTACTCTATAGTCTCTTTATTATCTCCCCATAAACATTATATTACAGAATCGCGCCGTTGCGATGTGAAAGAAAGACAAATAACGGATAAAGAACGAAACAAACACACTAGCATTTTAACAATGTATTTATTACAAGTTCAGTTTCAGTTGAAAAAAGTTATTTTTTATGACTTGTTTACTATATAACTTCTAAAATATTAATATTAATAGCAGCAGGATATTAAATCAGATAATGGTACTGATAAATAATAAGTAAGTAAAGATTTTTAAATTCATACTCTCTCCCCAGGGAATTCTAGTGAATTACCGGGTAAAGTCTTCCTTTTAAATTTCTAAATGTTTGTTGCTTATAGACTTTACTTATAAGTAGACACAGCCGAATCTCTAATCTCTTTCATTATTTATTAGGTTTTCCGAACCCAATGGATTTAAGGGTAAAGGATAAGGAAAGGATTGACAACGGGAATAACAGTACTGGGAGAGAAGGGGAACTGGGAAGGAAATCACTATTCATGAATACTACGATACGACTTAATATACATACATATGTATATACTACTAATACGATACACCACTGTTCTGCTGAACCATTGTTCAATGTAGAATTTACTTTTCATCCTTTTATTATTTAGCTTGTAGGATAACAACAAACTATTTTTACTTAAAATATATAAATGTTTAATAAAATAAACACACGGAAAGTCACATACAATAAATTGTTCGTGACAAAATGGGACAAAGTTTTTTCAGAATAAAAATATTTTAAAATATTACAATCTCATTAAGTAACAAGCTTGTTATGTTGAAAACAAAAATACTAAAAAGTCCAATTTCATTTTTGCTTTTTTCTCTTTATAACAAATATGTGTATAAAGTATACAGAATGAAAAAATAGCTCATAATGGCTTGTATCTGCTACTCAGAGCATTAATATAGATTTAAAATAATAACATTACAACATAAAAATATTTTATTTTCCTAACTATGGTCGATAATTTAATAAAGTCCTGACCTAAGACTCAAAAGGCTTTTATATCCGTTTAGATTTATGAAAGAACAGCTCCAGTATTTATTCAATTTTATATAAATTTGTTTTTAAAACATTAATTTGTTAAAAGCGTCTCATAAACTGTGAGACTAAAATAAAATTCTTTCTGTAAGATTTTTAACCGAGCGAGCTAAGAGTTCATAAATCTCTATTATCCCGCGTTGAGAATGCTCATTACGAAAGTACATTAGTAACATTTCTTTTATAATGCAAATAAATAGTTATTGAGACTATTGTCTGTATAATTTGGGTAACTATTTCTTTTTTGGACATTGATTTTTCATTTTCACCTAAATTACACTGCACGAGAGTTACAAATTAAACATTATTTTATATTATTTTAATATGAGTATTTATATTTATATAAATTATATTTATTATTACTAATATTATTATTATTATTTTATTTATTTTATCTTATTTATTTTATTTACTCTTATATGTATTCTCTCCATTTATTACAGTAAATTCATTTAATCGAAAGAAAATAAACAAAAAAACAGCACATGTAATCTTCAATTGAGGAAGAGGGAACTCTCCTACTACAGGTTTTTTAAACTTATCAGGAGAGTTTCACGTATATGTAACAACACACCCAAGCTGAATTAATAAATAAATTGCTTAAATTGTTTAAATTGTACTTTTATCATGATAGTAACTATATTTCATTTAATCGCTAGTTCGTATTTCGAAGAAGTCAAAACTTTTTTTTATTACAAACTTAACTGTCTTTAAATACGACACTTATAAAGGAGTGTTCGTGTCTTTTATTTTTATAGTTAACCATACTTTATAACCTGGATTCATATCTTTTAATTTCGGTTTTAACACAAAAATTATGTTCATATTAATATAAGTAAGTAAGATATACGTATCACAATTACAACTTAGATTTACAATTTATATACTGGCAACTGCAAATAAAATGAAATTTTATATGCAGCTTAAATGACTAATGATACCATCAACATGTTTTAAAAGTACCCACATTTTCACGTATTTTTGCTTAAAAACTTCCTATTTGTACATATATAAATCTTCCCTTATTCTTCTTAAGCGGTGACTCCTTGTCCCATGTGTTTTCTTACGTAATTCCATAAGCGACAGATATAATCTGTGATATATTATGGTACAGAGAACGCGGTTACGTGAACTAAATATCAATTCCAGTTTTAATTGAAGTTTCAAAACTGAAAATGGTCTTCAATTCTTAGTGTATTTTGTTGATTGTACGTCGATAACTCTAATATTATAAATGCGAAAGTTTGTAAGGATGTGAATGTGTTTGTTGCTCTTTCACACAAAAAACTACTGAACTGATTGCAATGAAATTTGGTACGTAGACAGCTGGACAACTGGAATAGCATATAGGCAACTTTTTATCCCGATATACATACGGGATACGGACTTACGCGGCTTAAACCGCGGGGCGCAGCTAGTCTGTTATAATTTTCGGCATTTTTGAATAGGTCTTTTAAAGTTTCAAGTTTCATACATGACTTCATTTAGGAGTTTCGTTTGGAAAATCTCGGTGAAAGGTCGAAATTCGAGTTATTATCAGTAATATAATTGCATTAAGTAATAAGTTTTAAACAAGAACCATTTTAGAATAATTGGTCGTAAACTATTTTCATTTTAAATTATTGTAATGTTTTCCATCTTAATTTACGAGTGGTTGTACTTTGCACTGCCATAAAAATTTGCAGATATAGGGACAGAAATGCGTTGTCCGCTCTAAAAGAGTAAGGGATAAGGAAAGGGTTGACGACAGGAATAAAGGAATGGAATATGAGTAATGAGGGAAAAGGGTCTATATTATATATTATTAGGACTGAAACGCAACAAGTCTTATCAAATAATGTACTAAGTATTGTACTTTAATGTGGTAGTCGAGCACGCTTCGGCACGAATTGAGCCAGCTCGCACCGGGGAAGTACCACACCCCCACAGAAGACCGGCGTGAAATAGCATTCTGCTGTGTTTCGTTCGGTGAGTGGGGGAGCCGGAGGCCCATATCCTTTTCCTTCCCTTCCCAGTCCTTTCCTTTATTTCTCTCACCAATCCTTTCTTAATCCCTTCCCAAAAAGTCGGCAATCCATTTGTAGAGGCGTAAGGTCTGTAATGGCTTATGCCTCTACAAATGTTCATGGGCGGTGGTAGCGCTTACCATCAGGCGACCCACCAGCTCCATTGCCGACTGTGACATAAAAAAAAAAAAACGCCCTGAAAACAAAACTTTGAATCTAACAAGTGCGAACCCGCGGCAAATGCTAGTATATATTGTTGCTATAATAAATAAACTATAATATATCGTTTTTGTTACAGCACAATGATCTCAAACACGCTTCGGATAGATAATTCGTCGCACTGTACCACGCCATCAGATAGAAACGGCCCACAACTGGTGCCTGTCAAAGTCGGTTGTATGCATATTAACCTTGCTACCGAGTGAGTATTGGATTTTATTTATAACTAGCATTCCGCCCGCGGCTTTGTTCGCGTAGTCATGGATAAGATAGACTCAGGAGGTTACCGACAAAGTTCCCGTTCCCGTTAGATTTCCGGGATAAAAACTATCCTATGTCCTTTCTCGGGTCTAAAACTATCTCTTTACCAAATTTCAACCTAATCGGTTTAGCCATTCTTGAGTTATAAATAGTGTAACTAACACGACTTTCTTATATATATATATAGATGCTTTATTGTACAAAAATAAAGTGAACCTTATACCAAATAATTGCTTACTCATTTCGTACAAAAGGCGGTCTTGCTAAGCAACGTCTGCCAGGCAACCTGGTATGAAGGGAAATGGAAAAATTTCAAGGGATAGTGCATAAAAAAATGAGTAGATATAAGAATATAAAAAAAATCTACATAAAAATATTCAAATACGTTTATTGTACATAATACAGGTATTTTATTTCTGGATTTGTATATTTCATTCATTTAATTTTATAAAATATCTAGTTTCCGCACGCGGTTTGCCCGCATAGTCAAAGAAAAAGATTAAGATTCGCCTGCGCGGTCCTAATAAATTTTCATGGTACAAATATACTTATATGTATTACCCCCTTGGGGTAGAATTTATCAAAATCCTTTCTTAGCGGATACCTGCGTCATTACATCTATCTCAATGCCGAATTTCAGTCTGATCCGTCCAGTGGTTTGGGCTCTGCGTTGATAGATTAATATGTTAGTCAGACAGTCAGACACCTGTGAATTTTGTACATATAGGTATATATTTACATTGTATATTTATTTATGCTAAGTATTAATAACATGAGGTACTACTGAATATATTTTTTATGTCTCCGTCGGCAATGGAGCTGGTGGGTCGCCTGATGTTAAGCGCTACCACCGCCCATGAACATTTTGAGAGGCATAAGGTCAATTGCAGACCTTACGCCTCTACAAATGGATTGCCGACTTCAAATTGGAAAAGGATTTAAAAAGGGATTGACAAGAGGAATAAAGGAATGGACAGGGAAGGGTAAGGAAAAGGATATGGGCCTCCGGCTCCCCTACTCACCGAACGAAACACAGCAATATACCATTTCACGCAGGTCTTCCGTGGGGGTGTGGTACTTCCCCGGTGCGAGCTGGCCCAATTCGTGCCACATACAAATAAAAACATTAATTAGTACTATATATCATAATATTATATGAAACTGATATATTATTGTAATTTTACGGTACCCCTGACTATTTTTATTTTTTATTCATTACTTATATAAAAGTGCATATTTACTTATTATATGTTTGAATGCGATAAAAAAGTTTGAATTTAATATTAAGTATTAATATAAGAATAAACATACGTCTACATACTATAAAGGAGATTAATTTTTTTTTCAAAAAAGCTAAGACATTAATTCCAACAAATTTATGAAAGAAAAGGATTGACGTTACAGAAAATGAATTATTTATATACAAAATTTCGCGGATTTATTCAAAATGTAAACCCCAACTGAGTTTCAGTGGAGCAAATATGAAATTATCCATTTTCTGTTCCTAACCTGGGAAATGACGTCCGTATGTAAATGCACTTTAGAGATTTGAGCATGTTTAACCTTATTTAGCGAGCAAGCATTAGAACGTAATTCCAGAATCTGTAAGGTAATTAGATGTCTGAATAAATAAATAGAACAATTAATAATTGCATATTGATTTTTTGCAGTGACTAGTTTTTGCACACGGTTTCCTTCGCGTTCGAATTGTAAATCTAAACCATTGCCGTAGAATCTATCGAAAGATACACAAAATTTTCATTCCACTTGGTTCAGCCTTTTAGCAGGTGTTCAGTGACATACACATGCATAGAAATGATATAAAATTTAAACAACAACGTAATTTTTTGTATCGTGTTGAAAAGTTAGACGATCGAAGATATTATTTTATAAAACGCGCAATTTAATTAAATGAGTGAGCACTAATTACAGTTTATGATAAATATTGAAATTTAAAAAATACACCTATTATATCTGTGGATATTGCCATATAAAAGAGAACGTAAATATTTAAAATTGGAAAGGACGTGTGTGGAATACAAAGAGGTTTTCAACCTCATTTATTTATTTGGTCGTAGAGAAGGATAATGCGGAGTGGACGTTATCTGAAGCGGGCAATGTGCCATTATACGAAATAATATGTACGCATGGAATCTTGTCATATCGACGCATGCACAATTTTATATTTAATACACGGAAAAACATTTTTTAGTTAAGTTTAAAGCCATTTTTTTAAGTTCATTCAATTTTATTTGTATGATTTCTCATCAAGGGTCTTTAAGGGCGTTTTTGGGGAATTCAGAATTTAATAATAAGCTTTCTTTTTCATCTCTTCGTTAAAATAGTGGATTTATTCCAATTTGACAATGTAAAGAAGTTTTTTGTTAAAAGTGTATTGTTGAAACTAGTTAGTTACTATTTCGTTTTAAGTTTTATAGCATTGAAATGCTATATACATGAGAAACTTTTCTATTCTTTCAAAATGTCTAGTTAGTTAGTAGTTTAGAAATTAAAAAATTGAAGTTACTAGTTACTAGTGTATTAAATAAGGTTATTCTATTGACCAGGCGCGGTCGGAAGATATTTCTCCTGCAAATGTTGGTACTCTGTTTCGTGCCACATGCGGCGCTCGTTTTACAGAACTGCACAATTATGGCCCATCTTTCGCATACAGTGGACTCTTCGCTTTTCTTGGACAATAAGGTAAGTTTCCATGAAAAGAAAAAAGAAGAAATGATATGAGAGTTCAAATATACAAATACGTTAGAATGACTACAGGGTTGGGGTTCATTGTGGTCTATTTCACTGGTTTGTTTGAACGCGCTGAACTCAGGAACAACTGGACCGATATCAAAAATTCTTTCATAGTATAGTATTACACATCCAATGTACGTGGTCTCTGAGTGTTATAGACTACTAGCTGCGCCCCGCGGTTTCACCTGCGTAAGTCCGTATCCCGTAGGAATATCGGGGTAAAAAGTTGCCTATATGTTATTCCAGTTGTCCAGCTGTCTACGTACTAAATTTCATTGCAATCGGTTGAGTAGTTTTTGCGTGAAAGAGCAACAAACGCACACACATCCTTACAAACGTTCGCATTTATACTATTAGTAGGTCTAGCTGCTCCCAGCGGTTTCACCCTCGTAAGTCCGTACCCCGTAGGAATATCGGGATAAAAAGTTGCCTATATGTTATTCCAGTTGTCCAGCTGTCTACGTACCAAATTCCATTGCAATCGTTTCAGTAGTTTTTGCGTGAAAGAGCAACAAACACACACACACATCCTTACAAACTTTCGCATTTATAATATTAGTAGGATAGGATAGTAGGATAGCAATAAATATGTATATAATATTAGATAATAGGAGTAGGATAGTAAGATTAGTAGGATAGGATTTATGTACCACGGGCAAAGCCGGGATGGATCACTATTACAATCATAGTGTAACTCCAATGGTTATTTGGTCTCGCTAATCTCAAGAAAATTATTTGTATCTTGAATAGTCCATTTAACATCGCGGGCAACAAGTTTGAACAGATATTCAAATATTAAATTTTCTGGTGTCTTTTTTCATACTAATTCTCAATAAAGATATTTAATAAGAAAAAAGGTGTGTGTGCGATTCACACACGATAGAAGTGAAACTTCAGTAAATCGACAAAAGAATGAATAAAATAGTATGTACATTTCTGTCTCATTCTTTGCCGGCTTCATTCTACACGTTTTTGTATTTGTGTCTCTTACCTGTAGTTTTTTCCGTTGCATCAGGTTTGAAATCACAACGATTCTAAAGAAGTCTCACTTCAAAAATAAATCACGGGTCTCCGTAAAATAGGAATACTTTTCCTAAAGCGTTTTGCAGGTCGCGGCGATTCTATCACATTGTGAGGCTGTGTTATCCATTCAAGATGAACGCATCGCTGTACAAAAATACCTCATGAGGATAGCGAGCGAAGCGAATACGGACCGGTAAGTGAGGATTGATAAGGAACATAGTGAATATTTAGATACAATATGATTACCAATTTTTAAGAAATATTTGTATTACTAGCTGACCCGGCAACGCTGTTGTGCCTTACTCTTATCATTTAGGTATATGGAAAATAGACGTTGTCTCAGACCTACCCGATATGCGCGCAAAATTTCATGAGAATCGGTCTAGACGTTTCGGAGAAGTATGGTAGCTTAAGTATAAGTTATATAAGTTATATATATGTGCGGTACCTTAAGTATAAGTTATATTTATTTATTAATGAAATAGAAACTAAGTTGGTGGTTCGCCTGATGGTAAGCGATCACCACCGCCCATGAGTATTTACAAGGTTATGGCCACTTCAAATGCGTTGGCCGCTTCTTATAAAGGAATGGATGGGAAGGGTGAGGAAAAGAATAAATCCTATCCTATCCGGCTCCTCTACTCATCGAACGAAAGACAGTAACATTCTACTATTTCACGCCGGTCTTCTGTGGGGGCTGGTACATCCCCGGCTTGAGTTGGCCCAACTCCTGCCGAAGCATGCTCGCCTACCACACGTAATACTTAGTACCACACGTTGTATTTCTAATTAGTAACTAGTGGTACTAAGTGAATTGTATTTTCCTTTGGTTGAAATATACCTTTTTCCTTCATTAATTAAATGGTATTACAGGATACCGTTCCAGCGAGTGTTCTCAGTATCCGATAAGCGATTACAGGAGTTACAATTTAATATGCCGGAGCGATTGAAGTTGATTCTATAGTAAGTATTTATTGTTTTATTTATATTGGCGCTAGCGACTTTGACTTCGATATATACCATTTTTTTTCTACCACTTCTACTATTTCTACTAACTACCAAAAATTGTGCTTTGGCAACACCATTTTTTGGTGAATTTATTTGATCGAGACTTTATTATATTTTCTAAGCTTAGGATGCCTTGCAAATAAACGATTGCTAATTTGTGAATAATTTATTTATTGGAATTTTCGTTGGAAATATTTTTAATCATTATCTCCACCAAAAAATAGATTAAGAATTAATTTTCTTAAATTATTATGTTATTTACTTCATGTTTTGTTCATCTTGTCCAACTAGTATCTTATGATAAGTGAAATGTTTATCACATTGCAAGCATTCCATACAATATTCATATAATTACTTCGGGAAATAAGCAATTGAATTTCATTTGATTACGTCTTTTCGGATTGACACAGTTTTATTATGCGGTGTTTGTTCAGTGAAACAATTTGATTACTAGACTTACTATTGCGAGACAGCTAGTCCAATGAATTTGATAGTTATTTTTGTGCCGAAGCATTTTTGACTCCTTTTATATTCCTTTATATTATATTCCTTTTAATAGTTTTGCTAGAAGGAATCTATACAAAACTAACTATCCGTTTAATATTATACGAAGTTACAATGTACGGATTTGAAGATACTTGGTAGTCATGTAGCTTATATATCAGAATATGAAATAAGCAATGGAAATAATTTCGTACATGAAATGAAACCGCGATGAAACCGCGCGGTGCAGTTCTTAACTAAATTCAACATTATTTCAACATTTTAAACCTATTTCGCCCAGCCCCACCTTTAATAATCAACTCCTTTTCAGCACTCAAACTCCCCTCTCCCAAAATTATTATCGTAACAAAACCAGTTTTAGAACGTTTCATATTTTGATAAATAACCTGACTTCCGATAATTGCTATAATATGACTCTTTATTTCATGCGCTTCTGCATTTTAACTAGAATCAACATACATTCGAAGGACAGGTTTTTTTTTAATTTTTTTTTATGTCATAGCGGGCAACTGAGCTGGTGGTTTGCCTGATGGTAAACGATCACCACCGCCCATGAACATTCGCAGAGGCTCAGATCTCTGAGAATGCGCGGCCCGCTTTTAAGGGATAAGGGATAAGGAAAGGATTGATGACTGGAAAGAAGGAATGGACTGGGAAGGGCTAGGAGAAGGAAATAGGTTTTGTGCATTTGAAAGTTTCACACAAAAAAATTAAAATCAGCCTTAACCCGCTTCAACGTTATCGCCCACTTATAGGTTACAAGGGATCGTTATCGCCCACTTTGAGAGAGACTGTTTAAACATAAATATTTAATTGGTTTCAAAATTTGTGCACTCACCGACGATCGACTTCAATGATTTGCGGTGTTAAACTTGTTATATGGGAGTTGTATTCAGATTGCATTTTGAATAGAACCTCTGATAGAAGGTGAAATATTAATGTAGAATACAATACGAGAAGCAATCGTAAAATAGAGACACGAATATGAGACAAAAGGAGATTATTATATGCAAAATATTATATAATTTAAATGTATATTATATTTTATTTTTTCAAAAAGTTAATACCATGAGAATACTTATTTGTAATTATAGAAAAATGGTCGCCTAACATCATGCATTTCAGAGCTGATGGATCGTTGTTGTGCTCAGCTAGTCTCTTATTAATTGCATACTTGTAAATGCATTAACGTTATATATTTGTTTGTCATTCTTGAACGTCATTATTTTGGATACGATTTTTGTATCTGTAGATGATAAGTAGGCTACAGTACCTCAGGCTACTTATTATTGAGGTGAAATGAAATTGCGAGATAGTTTGGTATATGTTTGATAATTTCCCTTGAAGTTACTTTAATTATAATTGTGATATACAAGTGACAGTGTTTAGATAAAAACAGACAGACAAACTTACATTTGTATTCATAATCTTGCTTTGGATAATACATTTATAAATTACTAGCTGTTACCCGCGGTTTTACCCGCCTAAGTCTGTACTCGTAGGAATATCGAGATAAAAAGTTGCCTATATTTTATTCCAGTTGTCCAGCTAATTACGTACCAAATTTCGTTGCAATCGGTTCAGTAGTTTTTGCGTGAAAGAGTATCAAACACACACATCCTTACAAAATTTCGCATTTATAATATTAAGTAGGATAGGCACTTAATGCTTATAAAATGTTTCGTTTAGAAAATCAGCATAATGCGTATTGTGTCGTGACAACAATGTAATCATACGAATATATTTTAAATTATAAAGAAATGAGAACGCCGAGTTGTTAGACGAATGAGTTTCAAATGCCATTCATATAAGTAGAAATAGCTGTAAGGGCGGACTTATTGAGAAATATGAGGGCTTTGTTATATTCGAAACTATTTGAAATGGGTATACATTGACGTTGTTTAGCTAACAGTAATGAATTTAGTTTCGCATACTTTACGTACGTGAATAGGATTGGTTATAATAAAGTTTTTTTTTATTATATTTTACGCGTCACAAACGGTCATTAAATGTGTATTTATAAAATATGTAAGAGTATGCACAACCAGTTATATGTCACCGCAATTTACACAGAAGCGTTAGCATGAATTTATGAAATCGTGTCCAATACCCATAACTAATAGTTAAAAACTCTGATCATGCATATGGTACATATATATATATATATATATATATATATATATATATATATATATATATATATATATATATATATATATATATATATATATATATATATACTTGCTCCAAAAGTCACCCATCGATTAAGACATGAAATCTTGCCTCATGATTTTTTTTATAATTTGTTGTAAACGGTCCAACTTTCACGATTCATCAGAGACAACCTGGTGACTGACAGATGTACCAGGAAGTCTTATAGCACAGATAACATAATATAATACTCTGTAATAGGTTTATATACAGATCAGATAAACATATTTGTATAAATTTATTCCTTGGTACTGGACCAGTTGGGTGTACTGTTTAATATAAATTAAAATTTAATTAGTTATTTTCTCTTCTCTTTAAATGAAAATTTGGATCGGTATGAATACAAAATAATGGATTAAGTCTAATTTATTTAATTCAGTATGTAAATCCCACTTGTGTATACAATATACAATGTGTATACAACCTTGGGAGTAGGGTTCATGGGAGAATAAGTACTTTTTATGAGGGTTTTTTTAACTGAATTTTAAGCAATAATGTCTCAGCTAAAATCTCAAATTTTTTGAGTTTTACATTAGATAAAGGGCATATTTTTAGGGGTGAATCTAAAATAAAAAAATGAAAACAGTACCTTCTTTTTTATGTTCAATTTTATACCTTTAAATGATGTAAACATTTCAAAATAATAATTGTTTTTCACAATAAACTGTCAAATGCTATAACTGTCAAAAATTGTCAAAACAAGTCTAAATTTAAATAGGTAGGACAGGTACCAGCTTTCTAATAAAAAAGAATAATCAAAATCAGTTCACCGATCCGAAAGTCCTGACAACATACAAAAAGTAAAAATACAGCTACAAAACCTTTGAAAAATTTTACATGCGTTTGGAAATCATCTTATATATATAGTAATACTAGCTGCGCCCCGCGGTTTTACCCGAGTTAGTCTGTATTCAGTAGGAATATAGAGATGAAAGTTGCCTATGTATTATTCCAGTTGTCCAGCTATCTAGGTACCAAATTTCATTGCTATCGGTTCAATAGTTTTTGCGTGGAAGAGTAACAAACACACACACATCCTTACAAACTCTTACATTTATAATATTAGTAGGATTATAATATTAGTGTAGATAAGGAGGAAGGATATCGTATTAGTACATTTTTTCAAGCAGAAGTATCAAAATTATCTATATTCAGTAGTGTGTAATCGTTGTTTTTATAGAAATCGTTTTATATTACATGCAGTAACTTTCGTCGTGATGTTCTGGATATGGTGTAAGTATGCACATTTAAATTCTAGATCGCATCACTTTTTTCTTTAATCAGGAGGCTATGGAAGTGCACCTTTTTTATGTCACAGCGGGCAACTGAGCTGCTGGTTCGCCTGATGGTAAGCGATCACCAGCGCCCATGAACATTCGCAAAGGTAGTGCCTCAGCGAATGCGCTGCCCGCTTTTATGGGGTAAAGGAAAAGGAGAGGATAAACGAATGGAAAGAAGGAATAGACTGGGACGGGTGAGGTAGTGGAAACGGGCCTCCGGCTTACCCACTCACCGTACGAAACATAGTGGCATGACACTATTTCACGCCGGTTTTCTGTGGTGGTGTTCCCTGGTGTGAGCTGGCCTAATTCGTGCCGAAGCGTACTCGACTCCCACAATAAACACGTTATAATAATTACAATCTAGCAGTCCAATGAGTAATTTTTTTGTTTACTTGCTGTGCTGGAGAAGTCACTCAAGGTGCTTACTTATTTTTCAGGAAGTCGGAAAAGGCGGAGAAATTAAGTCAAGCGTCAGTGTATGACCAGATCAATTCAGTGTTGCTGCTGCATATAATGGGGAGTGTTAAAGCAACGACTTCTAATATATGGAGGTGAGAACTTACCCCAAGTCTGCTATCTTAAAATGCTTCAATTGTATCACAAACTCAATTAGTTCCTGAGAAATTTTGTAAGAATAGAAAAAATTTGATCACGAGGCGGGATTCTCATTTATGAAGCATTTCAATGCTATAAAACTAAAAAATTAAATTAAATTAGTTCCTAATAAATAGTTAGAAAAATTTGACAGTCTGTTTAATATTTATAATCAACTAGACCCTCATCTCGGCTCCGCCCGGATATCAAGATTCCTGTTTTATCCCAAGGGAGCATTTAATTGAGATAAAAAGTACCCTATCACCCAAGTCAGCTCATACCCTGTATACCAAAATTCATAAAATTCGTTCAGTAGTACACTTAGAATTATCACATCGGGCTTAGAATTCTTAAACTATTATGACATTTAGTTTGCGAAATACGAATTTTGTTAAAATAATTATTGGATTGTAAAGGACTGTCAGTTTTTTTAATGTGGTTTTCTAAAACAATTTTGTTTTAGCTGCTAATAAGCACATATATGGGCTGATGATGATAATTGTGGCATTCTAAAATGGCGGCTGTGGTCGCAATATGGAATAATAAAAATTAATTTGAATATTTATCAATTCTTAATTGTATTTTCATTTCCAGCAAGGTTTAACAACCAGTAAATGAAATATACTTTTAATATCGGTAGGAAAACACAATTTAAATATTGTTTTTTTCCTGACCGTTACGAACAAAGTAATTAATATAGAAAGTAATTTCGGAGATAACATTGTTATAATTGAACATTATTTTTATGATTTACTATTATAGTGTGCAATTCAAATAAGCATATTAAATTTATTAAAGGAAAAGGAAACGTAAATGATGACATCGATATCATATCGTTTCGCAAAATCCGTTTCGCTAATGCGTGATCTACTAATATGATATGAGAGAAAGTTTGTGAACATGGTTGGATGAATGTATGTATGGATGACGGATGTTTGTTACTCAGTCACGTGAAAAGAGTATCGTATCCAATTTGGTTGAGATATAGATCATAGTCTGGATAAGCACATAGGCTACTTTTCACCAGAATACTACGCGAGTGACGCCGCGGGTTACAGGTAGCTTGTCTATAAAAACACAAACTTGTGCGTAAGCGCTACTTTTGGCAAAGGTCTACAGGATGTCGGTTAGGGCTGTACACATAGAGTTTTAAGATTCATCTATTAAAGAAAGTGTCGATTTTGTATGGGTAGGTAATGTTGTCGTAACCAGTGTAAGAATAACTATAAATAAGTTCGCATCAATGGACAATGTATTTAACTTATCCATAGTTTACATAGCACGAGCCATATGAACATCAGTTTTTATTATGCATAGCGGTAACGTGCACTATTTCTGAAAAACAGAACCATTTAATTACTATCAAGACTTGTTTAAATCAACAAACACACAAAAAAAAATGTGTAAGAATTATATTCTGTTTCGAACCGTTTCATTTTATCTTAACCCAAGCTATGCAATGTGTATAAGTAGGGACGAAACTGTTTTTTACTGATACCTATTTATTAAAAACAAATAAAGTATAGAAAAAGCAGAAATCGGACAAGTGCGAAACGGACTCGAAATACTAAAAACAAACATACAAAGTAGTCGCAAAAATGAAATAGAATTGTTTACCCATCCAATTTTGTGACCGGGCCAACCCTTTCTTAACCTGCATTTTGTATATTTTATTATAGCGTCAACTGAAATATAGCATCTCTGCAAATCGTCCAATGTCCAACTATCACCAATACGGATATTCTGCCTGACAGCAGACAGACGGACGTATATAACGTGTCAATGCGATTTAAAATCCAATTAATCTATACTCAATTTAAACAATATGTTCTTACAAATCTGATACACCCTTAAATATAAATAAATTCAAAGAAACAGTCAGTGCTATCTTATGAAGTTTTTACGCCTTAATATTCTGGAGAACGTGCGTTCGCTTCAATTGATTGGTAAAGACAACGTCCCTCTCTGATACTTTGAGTTGACATCATTTTATTAGTATTTTCTTGTGTTTGGTTTAACGTGAGTATTATACATCTAGAAATTAAGAACTTTTTAACGGATTTTAAACGCGATTTATTCATTATATTATTAACCCGACGTTTCGAACACTTTACAGCGAGCGTGGTCACGGGGAGTCTCCTGTGAAATGACGGAATGAATAAATCGCATTTAAATCCGTTAAAAAGTTTTTAATTTCTGAATCATTTTATTATTTAATAGCGGTCCGCCCCGGCTTCGCCCGTGGTTCATATATAGCCTATAGCCTTTCTCAAAAAATGGGCTATCTAACACTGAAAGAATTTTTCGAATAGAACTAGTAGTTCCTGAGAATAGTGCGTTCAAACAAACAAACAAACTTTTCAGCTGTATAATATTAGTATAGATTAACCGATTGGCATGAAACAAACACTTAAAGTTAAGTAAGGCTTAGAACAATACATTAATGAAAACCATATGTAAATCGAATGACGGTGGTATATGTTAAAACTGTGAAGAATGATTCAAAAGTGCTTCTCTAAAAAGTCTAATCGAATAAATTAATATTTGAGTTTGATTTTGAGAGTGAAAATAAGCCGTTTCTGATTGAAATTTACACATAAACAGACCACAAATTAAATAATTATTGTTTTGTGTTGTATTGCTTGCAGTGGTGGCTCAGTGGTGAGGACCTCGGACTTCAAAATCGATAAGTCGGGGTTCGAGACCGGGCGAGCGTGCAGGAAATAAATTGATTTTTCAATTTATCTGCGCATGTAGATAACATCACCACTGCTTAAACGGTGAAGGAAAACATCGTGAGGAAACCGGCATGTCCAAGAATTAAAAGTTCGACGGCATGTGACATCTGCCAACCCGCACTTGGCCAGCGTGGTGGATTATGGCCTGAACCCTCATAGGAGGCCTGTGCCTGTGCCAGCAGTGGGAACATATATGGGCTGATGATGATGATGATGATGATGTTGTATTGCTTTAATAATAGACATTCATCAAGTGTTTGTTCATATATCTTCCCTGTACAAACACCGACCGTCTATATTTGTTAAGGAGGCATTGCCTTCTTGGCTTTGTGAGATTTTCTCTCACATTACTAAAGGAAGTTGAGACACATTAGAACTTATTTTTTTCCAGCAAATTGCCTGGAGTTTAAAACTTAATGCCTTCTTCTATGGTTTCTATTTTCTTGTTAACGATTGCTTTGAAAACAGACGACTATGGCATTTATTTTAGTTTATTCTATAATATTTATGAGTTTTTATTAAAATTGCTTGAGCTCCGCGGTTTTTATACGTTGGACATGATGTCATATATCCTATCTCGCCTTAAACTTTCCGTCATAAATGACCTATCTAACAGTGAAAAAATATTTTCAAATCGGTACAGCTGTTTCTGAGAACAGTGCGTTCAAATAAACAAAACAGTATAAAGCTGTACTCTTTATTATTACATTAGTATGGGTTTTGTGCAAGATACAAATTATAATAATTAGATAACGTGAAATTATAATATTGATTATGTTGTTTCTTTGTTTTTTTTTTTAATAAAGTCTATATATAACTACAAATAAAAATAGAAATAAGTAAGGTTTTAATTTAATTTGTGTAATAAATAGTAAATAAATTATTTTATTATATTCTATAAAAAAGTAACACAAATTTAAATATTGCCAATATCGCATGAAATTTTAATATATATCTATACAAAATATCAGCTGTAATCGAAACCTGATTTGGGAAGCGTTATATAATTCTTCAAAATACCAAGCAAAGGCTTAAACTTTAAACTGAACTGCACATTTCGCCGCTTCCCAAATTTATATGCTCGTGTAGATTCAAGCGGATTCCTCCCTTTGTTCCGGTTACCAAATATTTTATGAGATATTTTCTGTTTTCTCAAATTTATGTGTTTACTGGCTTTACTTTGGAAACAACCAGCCACGTTGTACACATGACTACGTAGTTGTTTTTTGAACTCGTCAGTATCAAGGATATTATCTAATAAATAATAATAATAATAATAAAAAATTTATTGATAACAAACGACACAGAAACAGAAAAAAAGGGGAAAAAAAAAACAATAAACACAGTAAAGAATTTAAAAACTAAAACAAAATATTACACATTAAAAACTTACAACCTAAAAAATAACACAAGTACTGTGCGGCAACGTTTGTTATCAAAAGGGGCCTCTCAGTATAAAGCTGCAGTGACTTTTGAGTCAACTAGCAGCACTGATTTTCAGAAACCCCTATTGACAGTATAATATTAATACTAGACATTCGTCCCGGCTCGGCTCGGATATCAATTCCTGTTTTATGCCAAGGGAGCATTTAATCGGCATAAAAGTATCCTATCACCCAAGTCAGCTCATCTCTGTCTGTATACGAAACTTCATCATAATCCGTTGTATAGTTTTGTTATTGATGGACAAACATTTAAACCAATCAATATTTCACATTTGTATTATTAGTGTGATTAACCGTTTTGAAGATTAAATGTTACGATGTAACATAATTCAAGAAGTCTCTTCAAATTAAAACAAAACCAATTTTTTCCTTAAGGCAGAACCGATTGTGCTAATAATTTTGTTGTGTGTCTTATTATCAGTATGTTATGGAAGAAAATCTTAAGAAAAAATAAATTTCATCGCGCATTTAACAGTCCGTACGAAGATCCTGTTCGTAGTTGCGCGTAAGAAGTATATAAATCCTACTAATATTATAAATGCGAAAGTTTGTAAGGATGTGTGTGTTTGTTGCTCATTCACGCAAAAACTACTGAACCGATTGGAATGAAATTTGGTACGTAGACAGCTGGACAACTGGAATAACATATAGGCAACTTTTTATTCCGATATTCCTACGGGATGCGGATTTATGCGGGTGAAACCGCGGGGCGCAGCTTGTAAATAATAATTAACCCGTAAAAAATAAAAGACACCCAATGATAGAATTCAAACATACGTTAAAATAATTTTAAGAAACAATTGTATTGTAAAAAAGTTTGAAATAAATCCGTCCCTTCAAAGTTAGTCAAACTTGAGTCTAAAGGAGACGGTTACATACAAACATACAAGCATACACGTGAAGCTAATAAAAGCGTGTTAAAAATAGTTATTTTCAATTTCAACACTGCTATTGTGTCTTCGAAACAATCTCGGAGAGGGCTATTATCCCAAATTCCAGTTGATTGCTCACAGTTTGATAGCGATCCGACCTTTATTTTGTTAACATACTGTGATACGTTACGAGCAGAAAATATCATAGATATAAGGTCTTTTAGTTGATTACTTCAGAGTATATTATAGCTGTAAGAAGCTTAAAAACTCATGATCAAGAAGGTATAAAATTGGATATTTTAATGAATAACAAGATAACAGGTTCGCTACTACTACTATATAATATAGGGATATTTTAAATGCGCGTGTAAATTTGACTGTGGTCACCATTTTGTCTTAGATTTTTTTTTCAGTCACTTCTAAATTCCCATTACAAGTTGCATAAACGAACAGCATGTCCTAATCCTCCTCAGTCGGTTCCTCACAGTTGAGGATCCTGACCTCTCATCGCTTTTTTGACGGCTTTTCTGCACCTATTACGGTCTTCAGCTCGGTGGAGAGCGACGTTCATAGGGATGTCCAGTTATTGGGTCACCTGATCTGCCCATCATGATAAAATAATATGTTTAAAAGAAATATTCGTTGTAGATATTTTTATAGGGTAGACGCAATTTGATAAATGACGAGACGAGAGACGATATGGCCACCGCTGGCTGCCAAAATCTACATGAATCAATTAAAAACTCTATATTAATCGAAAATGCGTATAGAAGTTACATATTACTGTACACGAAGTGCTGTGATTTTATTGTTCAATTGAAAGAAATGAATAATGTTTCGTTAACATTTTCCATACAAATAGTTAAGCGTAAAAACAGAGGTGAAAGAACTACTCTATTGAGATCCAGGCTCATAATATGGTATTCTACAAAAAATATATTGTATTACCCGTTTGAAAGGGTATATTTTGCATTGGAATACAGGAAGAACTAGTGGGCCATTCATCAAACAAATCGTAACGGAATTACCAAAGTTTTTGATTAGAGGAGACGAACTCATGTATTTGAGAACAAAAGCTTTCAATACACGTACATAACACGACCTTATTTTGTTATGTACAGATGAGTGGATGAGTATTATATTACTACTGAAAGATACTTCTAAAACTTGAGATCATAGCAAAGTTTGGCAATAAATAGGTAATGTATAGTATAGAATTAAATAAGAAAGCATGCGGCTTGGTTAAAAATTATTCAATTGATAATTGTTTAACAGACTTCACTGCAAGTGGCTCATTTGTAATTATGTTCTCTAAAATTAGAAGAATGAGAATTTTTAAATTGAATACTGAAAGTAGAATTGAGCTTACGTTTGAATATCCACCGCCGTTTGTAAACGAGCTTTGAATGCGATTCTTTATTCTGATTACAAATTCCTCTATTTTTATTCAGAAAGAGATTTTAGTAGAAAATTTTAGTCGTATATCTTTCGCAATCGTCGTACTAAGTCGTTAAATTAATTGCATAGTAATACGTTATGTATTAAAATTATTGTTCCTAAAGACTCCTTTTTTCTGCACCAAAAACATGAATAGGAAGCGAAAAACAAAAAATACAAAAGAAAGCATATAATATCAAGTACAGAAGGAAGTAAATAATTGTTTTCGTTTTTGTTTGAAGTATCTTTTTTAATTATATATTTGCTTTTAACTTGAATGTGTAGTTCCGTTCAATAAAACATACTTTAAATCTTGTTTCCCTAAAGTTCTAAACTCACGAGACATGATGAGGTTTTACTAAATACACCGAATGTATGGCATGTTAATTAAAGGGATTCATTATCAACCTTAACTGTAATGAATCTCGAATATTCTATGGGTATGAGATAACAATCGCTTCATTAATACTCTTCATGATCAGCTTTGTATGCTACTACGATATAGTAAACCGACGTAGACCTTAAACCTCCCCAAACGTTTAGGGCGGTGGTAGCGCTTAACATCGGGTGACCCACCAGCTCCATTGCCGACGATGACATAAAGAAAAAGTCCCAAAACGAAGCAGGTTTTCAATCGAATTAAAATTACTGTTTAAATTACTGTTTTTTTTTTGTTACTCGTTAAAACCTTGGGTTTTCAACCTACTGACGTGATTCCTTTCGTGTTTAATAGGGAAAAATTAATTGGTCTAATTCTAGAATTTCAAGTGGCTTCATAGCTCCCGAATGGATGAAGTAACTTTGATTTTGGTTTCGGAATATTCTATGGGTTAAAGATAATATATACTGCCGATACAATATGGCCGTATCAAATGAAAGGGCTGGATTAGTTAGAACAATATGACACGTTTTTAAGCATATTTAATTACTCTTCTATTAATGCAATGTTATTCATATTCCAGACAATTAACAGCCTGTTATGAAATTCTGAAGACAACGGAGGAACTGTCGCTGGCGTTTCTTCAGCCTATCGTGGTGGATGATGCGACTACAAGAAATTTTTTCATCCAGTTACATTTGAAATTGGCATTGGAATATTTAGAGTCTACGAGACAGTACCTGAAGTTAGAAAATTTGGATGTAGATGTGTTAGAAGATGTATTGTTAAGGTCAGTATATAAACGTTATTTATCTTATTGTTCGTTGTACAATATTTTCTCAAAACTCTGTTTCTCTATGACATAAGTTATACAAAGTAAAACCAACCATTTAAATCGTTCATGCATATGTTTGGATATGTGTTATGTTAACACAATATGTATATCTAATGAATGAAATTTAAGAAAGCACTTAATTTTTTAAATACAACATCCTCCCAACTAAATTTAAGGAGTACTTCAATATTATTCGAGTTTAAAATTATTTATTCTCACCATTGAATATGGGATAAGATATTAAGGGATAGGATAATCAAATAAGACGAGCGAAGCCTTTATTTAATCCTCTCAAAAACCTTTACACTCTTTTGATACGTCTTACAAAAGTGTCACTATAAGATTAAATTCCAATTTAAATTTAGAAAACACTTGACTCCATTTTGTGCTGACGGCCATCTTGAATAACTTTGACAAAGCTTATAGTATTTTTCTTGTCAAGCTCTTTCATTTGATACCCATTTTCAAAGATTTGGGAAATAAGACAGTCAGTCAGATCAACTAGAAATCTTGAAACGGCTCCACCGATTTCCGTCAAACTTGTATGAGATCACCCGTAGACAAGTCAATTTTAACACAAAAAAACTGATATCGTTTCATCCATTCGGGACCTATGACGTCACAGACACACACACGGACAGACATGTCAAACTTATACGACCTTCTTTGTGAGTCGGGGTTTAATACAATCGGAGTCAGAGGCTTTATTAGAGTTTAGAGACAGTGATGGAGCTAGTCTTGTTATATAGCTCTGTATTTTTCTCACACTTGAATTAGTACTGCTTTAAAACGTCATGGTTATCTAAATTTTGCATTAATTTTAAGACATAGCGAATTAATGATGAAATATTTTTTAAATTCAGTATTAACGTTGAACACCCAAATACTTAGAAACACATGAAACAAACAAATAAGCGAATAGATTATTGTGTAACAAATTACAATGATGAACAAATAAACTAAAAATAAAAATAAACGCACTATCTTAGTAATGAACTCTGTTCGGAAATACCCATTAGCCCGACCTACCACTACACATCGCATATTAAGTTACGCAATGTTACATAAGTAATATACTTACTATGGACTGTGATACTCCTCGCATGCATCATCGCTGCATCGCAAGCAAGTCTCCTTAATAATTTAAAACTATAAGATAACTCACTGACTTACTGTTCTATCAACGCACAAACTCAAATTATAGCATTAATATTTAATTAGACTTTTAGAAGCAATTTTGATTGATTGTTATAATATAATTTTTATATTTACCTTCAATTTGGGAAGCAATTTTTATAGGGAAGAGCCGGCAAGATATTCTATGGATCCTCTTTTAATATTAGATAGAGTAATTCAAGAGCAAGGTATATATGTCATCTATTAAACTACTCCGAATTGATCGCGTGCTAAGTCGCGGGCAAAAACTAGTAATGAGATTAATAAAAAATACTAATTGCGTTAGTTGGGAAGACATTTACGCACCTATGAGGGAAAAATCAAACATTAAAATTGCAATATTTTCCTCGTACGAAACACATATGGCGCTGTTACTCGTGCATTATGTATATATATATATACATCGTAGTATTTCTGTGTATGTTACCTAATAAGTTTTTACTGGTTGAGCCGAATTTTGTCGAGGTTGAAGGCGGTTTAGCGTTTCTTGAATAACACTGCGCTATATTTTATATTAACACTACATAACTAAGGTTTGTTAAATAACTAAGGTTACTACTTCCTACTAATATTATAAATGCCTAAGTATGTTAGGATGGATGTATGTATATGTGTATATTTGTTACTCTTTCACGCAAAAACTATTGCACCAATTGCAATGAAATTTGGTACGTAGACAGCTGGACAACTGAAATAACACATAGGCAACTTTTTATCCCGATATTCCTACGGGATACGGACTCACGCGGGCAAAACGGTGGGGCGCAGCTCGTACATTATATAACTAAGGATTTCGGACTCTAAATGACACGGTACAAGACGGTAATAAATAGAAGATGGGATAATTGGGTTAGGTTAGGTTAGGTTAGGTTAGTTCATTATTATGAAGAGACTTTAAATCGTTATGAGAAGTATGAAGGATTTATTTTATTTGACGTGTCCGCATGTGTGGTGCGTAAGGCTTACAAATAACCTTATGCCTCTGCAAAGGGTCATATATGGTGGTAGCGCTTACCATGAGGCTCCTTTATCGGCTATGACACAATAAAAACGTGGTAAAAGAAAAAGCCAAAGCCAGCGATTTTCAATTTAATTTTCTTCTTACATTAAGAGGAGATAATGAAAATTTTAAAACTTCACCATTGAGTCTGTCGCAGTGTATAACCTCTTAATATATTTCCGCGCGAAAAACTTCTATCTAACTCCTTTTAAAGTCTACGAGTGTTTCATTTCGGAGTTTATTAAACCATAAGTTAACAATTACTGTAGCTTTCAAATTTTTTCGAGAACTCTCTAAGATGCAACAATTCCGTTGTAAGTTTTGTTGCCCACGCTTTATTTAGCCCTTCTTCTCCATAAATTAGGTATACTTCTATTATACACAATTTTAATTGAATACTAGCCACCCGCCCGGTTTCGCACGGGTGCCATTATGCATGCTTATCTAGCTTATGCCCGCGACTTCGCACGCGTTAAATTCGAAGTGGTTTAATTGATGTTATTATACATATAAACCTTCCTTTTGAATCACTCTATCAATAAAAAAAAAACCATTAAAATCTGTTGCGTAATTTTAAAGATTTAAGCTTACATACATATAAACGCGGGAATTGACTTTCCTTTAAACTATGTACTTATTATATAATTAAATTAAGTCGCCAAATGTGTTGCTAAGCGATAAACTAGAGAATGGCTTGACCAATTCGACTGATGCTTTTAAAAGTTTTCTTACTACGGGTGAAGCCGGGGCACAACTATTACATAGGGCACATTAACTAGACTTTCCGCTTTTCCGCTTTTATGCTTTGAGTTTGGCCGCCGAAGAAGTTTTAGTGGGTAGAAATCCCACACTTTTCCCCCAAAGCTAGAGTATCTTTTGAAGATAATACTCTACTTGTATAGTTCCTTTGTATAAGTGTTATTTTTTGTGTATGTAACATTAACAGTAAGCATATAATCATAATCATTTCATCCTCATAGTACATATATAGGTACATAACAAACAAGTCAACCTCATAACATTAGTAACATCCTACTAACATTATAAATGCCAAAGTTTGTGAAGATGGATGTATATATATATATATATATGTCTGTCTATGTTTGTTAATCTTCCACGCAAAAACTACTTAGCCGATTGTAATGAAATTTGGTACATGGATAGCTGAACAGCTGAAATAACACATAATCAACTTTTTATCCCGATATTCCTGTGGGGTACGAACTTACGCAGGTGAAACCGCGGGGCGCAGCTAGTAAATTATAGATACACAATCAAAGTTTTTAAGCTACGCGTACTTTAAACAATTAAGTGTGTTTAAATTTCTACAAAAAAAAAGTATTGTATAACAATCACAATTAGTAAATGAAATAATGATGGTATAACTAATTTTAGTTACCTTAATGGTTATTTAAATTTATAATAACAACATAATGCATTGTTTTTCAGTTATAAATCGAAAGAGGGTTTAATGTTTAATGAAGAGGGCACGGAGCAATATCACCTAGAAACGACATTGAGCCACTTGGCTCGTCTCAGGGCGGTTCAATTGGATTTGTGGAGTTATGTACGGTGAGTTAGAAAGTTAAATAATCCTCTGAAGCTATTGTATTTTTTAACTAACCTTTCTTGGATCTAAATAACGAGGACTCGGATAGTTCTGATTTGTTTTGTGACTATTCACAATATATGACTACGTTTAAATTTAGAATCAAATATGTTTCGTTAAACTTTTTTTTTACAAACGTTTACTTTTAATTATCAACAGCCAACTCTGATATAAGAGAAATTGTAATTAATGTAAATATATTTTGAACTTTATTTCATTGTAATAGGATCGTCAACTTTAAAATAAAATTTAATCCGTAAGCAAATCTACACAGCATTGATTTACGATTCACAAATGAAAATTAATATCTTTCGATTAACACGTACTGATAAGTATCATGGGTGGACGACGGGTCATGAACTATTTTTTTTTTCTATTTTAAAAAAATGAACGAATGAGTGAATACTCTTTATTGTACATAGAAAAAGGGCAGTTGTTACATGGTACAGAAATAATGCTTATGTATAATGGGCGTTATAAAGCATTTTATGCTATAAAACAAAATATTAAATATTAAATGATTTTGTTTGATTTTCAGTGAATCAGTGAACCGCGAAGTGTGGTCAGCGAGACAGACTCTGGTGTTTGGGATCGTAGTGCTTATATTAGTCCTTCTTGTTTCGCCCTTATTAATCCTGTTGTTGCGATATACGATAAATACTATCCAGGTAAATAGTATTTTCTTGTGTTTTATTTCACGTATGTATTTAGAAATTAAAGACTGTTTTATGGATTTTGACCGCGATTTATTCGACGAACCCACGGGCAAGCATTTATATAGTTGAGCTATATTATTGCAAAGTTTTATAAAAATCCATTCAGTAGTTTTTACGCGAAAGAGTAACAAACATCCATACTTACAAACCATCCATCCATTCTTGCAAACTTGCGTGTGCAAACATTTATACCGACGTTTCGAACATTTTACAGCTACTCGAGACCAAATTTCAACCAAATCGGTTTTGTGGTTTGAGCATCAAAAGGAGACAAACACACATAGTTATTTATATTTGTAGGAAATATCTGTTTTTATGTAAGGGTTGCCGCACGTAGGCCACACGCGATATAAGGCCGCCACGAAAAGCGATTCGTTCAGAAAGATTTTCTCCGTGCGTGGCGTGTAATGTATGAAGACTACAGGATGTATGCCGATTACGATCCTTCCCAATTACCAGCATGTGGCGGCCACCAGCGTCAACCGTGTGTGGCGAATCCATATATAATGTATGAAAAATGCCAAACCCTTATCAATTACCGACCCTTCGAAGACAACACATTATAAATCACCATTAAAATACAAGAGTTCCTACTCAACGCAGCTTAGCATTTAGAAAATACTGTTCGCTTCCAGAAATTCACGGAATCAATAGAAATAAGCACGCAGAAGTTAGTAGCTGAGAAGCAGAAGAGCGATCTGCTGCTCTCCCGCATGCTGCCCCTGCCCGTGCTGCGGCGGCTGCGCGCGCAGCGGACTGTGCCCGCGGAGGCGTTCGACGCCGTCACCATCTACTTCAGCGACATCGTCGGTTTCACCAACATAGCTGCCAACAGCACGCCCATGGAAGTCATCAACATGCTTAACATGCTGTACAAGTGAGGCTGTGTTTGTTTATATTTTAGTCGTATTGAAATGAGCACGTCAATGTATATCTATCATATGTTTTAACGTCATAGCGGGCAACTGAGCTGGTGGTTCGCCTGATGGTAAGACTCACCACCGACAATGAACATTCTCAGAGGTAGTGACTCTGCGAATGCGCTGCCCGCTTATAATAAGTAAGGGATAAGGAAAGGATTGACGCCTTTAAACAAGGAATGGGCTGGGAAGGGTAGGAAAAGGAAACGTGCTTCTGAATTCTCCTTTAGTATCATAGCTTATGTCAGGGTAGGTTAATTTACATCTTCGCATCGCGCAGCCGGCATACACCGCTCAAATAATGTTGGCATTGGGTCTATAAAGGAATAATCTTAAAAGTGAGCGTACGGGTGTTTAGGGTGAATGCCTAGTTAGGGGTGTACACATAGAGTTTTTAAAATTATTCTAGTTGAAATAAATGCGTCGGTGGCATATTTTTTACGTGATTTGGCAGGACACCATGTATATGCAGTTAGATTGTTTAAGTTTATAACATAACACAAATCTCAGTTTTGTGTATTTGTGTTGAAGAAAAATTTACATTTTATAACATAAGTAATTATTGCAAAAATTGTGCTTTGTGCGTTGTTGTAGCTGATGTTGTGAATTTTTTTAGAAAAGTAAAAATTATTATTAACAAATATAATTCTTTATTTCAGAATGTTTGATGACAAAATAATGCAGTATAATGTGTATAAAGTGGAGACGATAGGAGATGCATATATGGTTGTGTCAGGGCTTCCACAACGAAACGGTAAGCTAGTTTTAAGGTTATGTTTTCTTTTCAAATTATAATTAAAGTCAAAGAAAAATAAATGTAAATATACTGTGTCAAACGTTAAAAAAACTTCGTTTATAAATCATAGATATAATTTAATTTAAAAAACTATGTCACTAACAAATTCTTTCTTAAAAAAATTAAACATTTTGCAATTAATTCATGAATTTTAAGGTTCCGTACAAAACGGCAACCGGCTTTCAAATGAAAAAATTCGTATTGAAATCGTTTCATCCGGTTAAGAGCTACGACGCGACAGGCAGACGAACACACACAAACGTTTATGTCAAAATTATAACATTCTTTATAAACAAAGACGTTTCGCGTGCCCAACAAGTACAAACATTTGGTATAAAATATAACAATATTTTGAAGTCTAATTCACGCAAATTATTTGCGGATACTGTCCATTTGGAATACTTAGAACATATAATTTATATACAGATCCTAACGTTAATTTCAATCACGTGTTGGTATATCGAAAACGGAATGGTTGTTTTCCTTGAATTCACTAATAGCAACAATTATGTGCGCTATAATTGAGTTTTTGTCATGGTTGTGTTCCCTTTTTTGGTATTTTGTGGACTTATTTCACATAAAAACGCGAAGTGGTTTGTGGTTTTTTATGTATGAACCGTTTTACCATTAAAATGCCATGGAATATACGCCGGAAAGAATGCCAAAAATTTATGTCCATACCAAATTTCAGTAAATTTAATGGATGTTTGTAATAGAAGACATAGTCATTAAAAATTAGGGAAATTAGGAAAAAAATTAGCAATTAATGGAAAATCTACATGACTATGTATTACTGGTGCCCGGTAACGCATGTTTGTAAGATATTTATCAGTCGAAAGAGAGAGTTGATTTCATAGCCTACTACGGTATGGCAAAAAGACGCGGGTTCTAATCCCGTGTCGTCATAAAAAAATTCTATTCTTTCAAAATCTCACTTGTAAAGCATTTCAATGCTATAAGTCTAAAATTTAATTCATAGCTTACGGAAAATTTTCTTTTCTTTCCTATTCTGTATATATTTACGTATTATCGGTATCTTTGTAACCCCTTTGTACTTTGATCCTACGCAATATTATTATATATACTATAGGGCTGCCACTTCACAACTTTAGGTAAGAAAGAAAAAGTATATATAATAATTAAAATAAAGTACCTTGCCATATTTATCTTTATCGTTTATTCTTATTTATACAATACTTTATGTTACTTTATTGTTCTCATAAATTAGGTTACAATTACCTGAAATACAGTACAATGCTTTATTATAAAGTACGAGTGGCAACCCTAATCCTCACTGGGTTAATGACGTACGAGATTCACATTCCTCCAGGAAAAGAGAAGTGTTCGATATGACGTATCATTTAAACCACATGTCGTGTTACTAATGACGTCATAATATTTGCAAATTGCCTCGATGTATGAATTTTGACCATTTATAACGATCAGTTAGATCTCAGTTAATGCAGCATTTGCCTTGTAGCGGGTTGTTAGAGTGCTTTTAGGAATTAGATACAGATTAAAAACTACATTAATTCGAATAGGTTTTGAAGGATAATTCTTCAGGCCTTACTAATTGTAACATATCAGATATACATACATGTATATAACCATATCATGTTAGTTTTTAAAATATAGTAATTTTATAATATTAGTAGGATAATTAGATACATGCAACTCCGGTTGTTTCGCTTATTTTCGAGTTTGATGACGTGCCGATTTCTTTCCTCGTATTCTCCTGTATCTCATATTGTGATGCCGATTTGACGTCATCTCGACATACCCACTGTCGTGTGTTATTTAATATATTAACATTCATATAGCATTTGTTCCTATTGTTTTATTTTGATGATAGAATATATGCTACTAATATCATAAAAGTGAAATCTGTAAGAATGTTTGCTTCTCTTTCACGCAAAAACTCCTATTGGGATCTGTATGAAATTTGATACGGAGATAGATTATAGATTGGATTAACACATAGACCATATTGTAGCCGGGAACCACGCGAAAACAACCGCGGTATCAGCTGGTATCTTATAAGTTATAATGTTAGTGCTAAATCTGTCTTCTACTTAGCACTAGCATATGAAGCGATATTCATAGCTCGTTTTAAGAGTCGAAGTTAATTGGCCCGTTTTTAATATTCAGATTTAGGTGAAGTAACTTTTTAACAGTACTGATTATAGTAAATTGATTTTCTCATTTGACAAATTTTTACTCGCAAATTGACGATTTTTTTAATTTAATATAATAATTAAATTAATTTGGGTTATGTCAATCTGTTTTCTACGAGTACAACCACAATTGCATTTACCATGTCGTATGTCCTAACATGAGACTATAATCTCTGCGTAATAACCTAACAGCCCCGATCAACTCTGTCATCATATACACGTATCCTCAAAATCTTATACATACATATAATCTTATATATCCTCATCATGTCACTATTACATAAATACAATATTATAAGGATAGAAGAGACAGGATGTATATGTACATATGATATGACGCGTTCTAGGCAACCGGCACGCGTCTGAAATAGCGGATATGTCGCTCTCGCTGATGCGAAGCCTGGAGGGCGCGCGCGTGCCGCACCGGCCAGACGAATTCCTGCGCATACGCGCCGGCGTCAATACCGGCCCGTGCGTAGCGGGCGTCGTGGGCACCACCATGCCGCGATACTGTTTGTTCGGCGACGCCATCAACACGGCCAGTCGGATGGAGAGCACGGGAGAAGGTGAGATTGGGAGAATAAACAAACAACGTACTATACGTGTGGCATTGGGGGACTCTGGGAAAGCTACTACATGAATACAAACACCGCGCCGAAGTCTGCCGAACTGAAACGACGTTAGACGATGCACGCTTGTTTCCAAGTTTCCTATGGCGTGGTGTCTGTGTGTGTGTGTGTATGTGTGTGTGTGTGTGGGGGGGGGGATACGTTAATACGTTATTTCATTACGAAATTTCTGGATTCAGTCGCCGCGATCAAATCCCGCCATAAAAGCTATACAATAGCTTAAAAAGAATGTAGAAATTAAAGTTAGTGTAATGCACGTTTTTGATATTTCAGCTATGAAAATTCACATTTCGCCAACGACCAAAGAAGCGTTAGATGCAATAGGGAATTATGTCGTAGAGTCCCGAGGCTTAGTCGACATTCAGGTATGCATTTATTTTATTGGTTTCCAAACAACTTATACTCTCGAATAATGTTCTGTGTATAACAATGCACAAATCTTTTCTATGGTTACACAAATATTCTAGTGCGAATGACTAACTAAAACAAAAAAAAAGGTGTGTGTGCGATTCACACATGATGGAAGTGAAACTTCAGTAAATCGACAAAAGAATGAATAAAATAGTATGTACATTTCTGTCTCATTCTTTGCCCGCTTCATTCTACACGTTTTTGTATTTGTGTCTCTTACCTGTCGTTTTTCCGTTGCATCAGGTTTGAAATCACAACGATTCTAAAGAAGTTTCACTTCAAAAACTCTAAACGGAAAGTAAAAAATTCAGAGTTGCACGTTGCTGTACTACTAAAATCATGGATTCGATATTTCGATGCATTATTCAAAATGGTAGCATTTTCCTTATGGTTCATGTGTTACAGGGTAAAGGGGTAATGGAGACTTTCTGGCTCGTAGGGCGGACAGACGACAAGACAGAAAGCCCCAGATGTGTACGGTTGCAGGACTACGATCAGAACGTTCTAGAATTACTAATTAGGTCATAATTTACAATCAATTGATTTTGTTTCAATAAACCAAATTGAAAATCGAATGTCTTTCGTTTAAAATTTCATTTTTGTTTGTTATACATCAACCTTCCTCATGAATCACTCTATTTATTGAATTATTAAAAAAACCTCATCAAAATCCGCATACAAAGCGTCATAGGGACAGAGAAAGCGACTTTGTTTTATACTATAAAGTGATTATTAGTGGGTATATAGAAGGAGCATAAATAGAATCTTAAATAAATACGAGCACCATTAGAACATTGATTGAAAAACGATTTTTAATAACCCTTCCTTTATTCAAGATATCGAATAATATTGTTGTTGTTGGACTTCGAAGTGTTATATGTGAATTTTAATATCATAACTTTTCCCCTGGCTACGCCCTGTAGGTATAGAAAATACATTAGGTTGCTATATAAAAAGATGTAGTAAATGAGTTTAAAATTACGAATTAAATTAAGATCCTCGTTATTTATGTATCGTGTACCTAAACATTTTAAACGCATTTAAATGAATAAAGGAAAATATCATTTGTTTGAATTATGGTAATGTCTGCCTGTTGTTGAGCCTGACTTTTTGCATTATATCACTATGATATTTGGTTTTTATTCGAAAAAAACAAATCGTATTTAAAAGAAAGTCATTTTAGTTACACGACTCTTAAGAAACTCAAGAACGTCTAAATTGCTTTTAAATAATGTCGAGTTTGGTGGATATTGTCTCTGTTTCAATAAGTATATCAGCGTAAAAATAAAAAAATTACTACTTAATAAAACAATTAAAATGCATATGTCTACCCGGACGTAGCCGGGGCGCGCCGCTAGTGTTTAATAAGAGGTAAATCGTGCTAGGTTTGCTCAGTCTCGAGTTTGACGCCGAATATTAGAGTATTATTATTATTACAGTATTCTCCTGTATTTAATTTATTGTGATACCGTTCTGACGTCATCTGGATATAACCATTGTCGTGTGTTATTTAATAAATAAAAACATTGGCTATTTATGGGGAACTAGCAAACCCGGCGAACTCCGTTTCGCCACCAGATGGCTGTATGTGAAAAATGACTTTCCGCTTTTCTGTTGAAATATTTCCTGAATTTTCTTTGCTATATGCCTCACGGAGCCCGAGACCTTTCCAACGAATGCAAAACCGTGGAAATCGGTTCATGCGTTCTGGCGATATTGCGTCAGGAAGGAAACCCCGAGTTATTTTTATATAGTAGATATGTTATGTTTATATTTATGGATAGTTTACGGTGTTTGAGGATGCATTTTTATGTGTAGCGAAGTCACTAGAAGCTTTACTTTAAGTTTATTAGGCTGCCCTTGTCCCGCTGTCGTCATCTTGATAAAAGTACCTTTCGCTTTATCTACTAAAGAAGCAATCATAGAGACAATTATCTTTAATTCCTTAATTATTTTAATTCAATACTGTTTTAAGATAAAATGAAAAATAAATTATGACATTAAGGCTTCGTTGGTTTTTAAATAGTGAGTTTTATTTACAATTTAAACTCTTATTATGTCTTGCCTTACTCCGAGGCCTTTTAAACAATGATGAGAGAAAATTTTTGATATCCAGTCGGCATATACTTGTAGACTCAAACTGCCTCATACAAGGCTTCGTTGTCTCCCCCACCGTGTGGCCAGAGTGAAGTGTATCCAGCAGTTTATTCGGTCCCCCTTATAAATATTTCTGTATCAATGAATCAATCAGGCTCAGTGAGCCAGGCCTTAATGTATGCCTCGACCGTCCGTTCGATCCGTTAATTATTAGATGTGTCGGATTGTTCAATCTCATCGTTTATTTCGCAGTTAGCGAATCCCGGACGGCGATTATATGATTCTTAAATATCGTCACTACGTACATTTGTCCCATTCTCCGAATCAAAATGTTGCAATGAATTTTAATCATCCTAAATGTTCCTTTGAAGCATTTGCTACATTTGATTCATTTAAGTTTGTAGCCAAATCAAAATCAGAAGATTCGCTTGGCTCAAGGTCGTTTATTAAATCATGATCACAGTTCAACCGGCGGGCAAGTAGAGAAGATGAGTAGGTATTCGCAAGAAAATGTTGTATTACTTTCAGTCTCCTTACGTGGTATCACGTTCTTACTAAGATGCGTGTTGTTTTTTTCAACGTATTTTTGGGAACACGTTTCATCTGTTCATCCGATGAAAAGGATAAAGAAGAATCATTATATACAATAGTTTTAAGATATCTTCTTACTACTACCGTCACTCCTAGAATTTCAAAGTTAAACAATAAAAAAAAAGGAAAAAAAAGTGAGAAAAGTACATACTAGGAAAATATTATAATAAGACTGACATCTATATGGCCTTAAAAGGTATAATTTATTTATTTTTGCGTTTTCCTGAAAATATCAACTCTCGTGTGAGGAAAACTCGGTTTAAGCTAAAGATAAAATAAATTACGAAACAGTTAAAATGAGTCAACGTCCCTTTAAATATTCAATCAATTGAAATTAAATTTATTCAGACGTCGACGCTCCCACAATGAAGACGGTTATTCTAATATTTGTGCTGTGCTTAGCGATCGCACACACGCGATATATTGATTCTGAATCCAGTGCGATTCTCCCCGTGGACCGTGACATTAGTGGCAGTGTGCAACTTTCGCGTGCTTTGCGAGGTCTTCCATCAATATACATGGATAATGGACACCCCTGTGCAAAGGGACACGTATGGCGTTTTTTCCGGTGCTTTTCAAATGTATGTTCTTAGTTTTTTTTTACAAAATTGCCAACACATTTAAAATTGTGATCAAAATACACAATGTCCAGTAATTATTATACATCTGATATTATTTTGTCTTAAATTATTTAGCGAATAACATAATAGTCAAATACCAAATGAGAAAATTAGATTTGGATATATCTAAATTCTCATTTGGTGTTTTAATAATATCCTCATTGAATAGTTTATTCATATAGTATAAAGATTGTACGTTGATTATAGTCTGTCTCTTTTCAGGACCTATTTCCCCAGAGGAACTTAAGATCAGCTGCATATTATAGAAAATACCGACTATACCAGTAAGATTATATGGTTTTACTCGCCTTCAAATTTCAACATTATTTCATACTTTATCGTCGTCAAACAGAGCTTGTATGAACTAGAAGTATGATAATTATGTTTCATATCTTATTATGAGAAGACAATGATTAACTAATTGGTGTAAATATAAAACATATGTATTTATTTCAATAAAGAAATTAGTGAATTTATTTTCTTTGTCTTTCTTTCTACAACACTCAATTAATTTCGAATAGTTTTTCACGAGAATATTTATATGTAAAGTCTTTTGGAGGTTATTTAATAACTCTTTTAAATACAAGCGGTGTTACTGAAAATCAAAAACCTAACTTTGGGCCCATGGCTTCGTATGCGCAGATTTTTCATGCCTAGTAGTTAGTACTGGCCCTGACCGTAATAAGCAATATTCATTACGCCCACGGTGCTGTAATTTTTATAAAAACTAATGAAATCAGATCGAAAAAGTACATTTTGGTATTATAAACAATATGCCATATAATAAATTGTATTTATTCAAAAGACTGTGATATGAAATACTATTATATTGATTTAAAAACAGAGTTTTCTTCACAATTTAATAACATAGGTACGATATATTCCATAGCACAGCTCCGGGCGGAACTGCATAAAAGCGATTTTTTTATTTACCATAATATACAAATATGTTAAAAAAAATTTATTTATTTGTAATCTTCTGTCATATTTTAGGACAAAAGCATTTTGCGGGCTTTTCGTCAAACAAATTGCTAATACTTAAGTGAATGTAGTAAGAGGTGGGATAAATAACACCGTACATGTGTTAATTTTGGTTTGTACTGGGACAAAAATACGGAAGAATTTTCTATTCGATTAAAGTTAGCTTTTGTAGAAACTAGAACAATTTTTCAATTTTTCGGCGAAAATTATAGATTTTTATGTTTTTTCAACGCTCACTGTAAATTATGGTTAGGTTTTTTCTTTAATACAAGAGTCTTTTTATTCAAGATTTGTGATAAATAATAATATAGATGTAAAATAACAAGAAATTAATGTCTAAAAGTGAATATTTATGCTCGTATGAGCTCTCTCGTACTAAGCCCCAAATGTAATCTCCCGTCATATTCTTCTTGTACTGCCCTTGATTTCGCCATTATCCAACAGTAATATATAAATATAATTGTTACAGCTGCAACAAACAAGTAATCATTCACTACTGTGCCTCTTACAAATAATAATACAGTTTACTTTTGGGTTAATCAATATGCTACCACTTTTGTTTATGAAATAAATTAAATCATAGTTAGCGTCGTAAATCAGACCAAAGCAAACTTTATGAACTAAATATGAATATTTAAGTGTTTTTGAACAATGTCTAAAATCAAAATTTATGCAAGAGAAAAGAAACCCAAAAGTGTATTTTGTTGACCTGTGTATTATTAAACATATTCATTTCATCTAAAGACAATAAATTACGCACTAAACGACACGAGTTTAAAAAATCATGCAAAAGAGTGTGGGTTCTATTATTGCAACAAAAAACTGAGGTTGATAGAAATATTCGTACAAGTATAATTTTCCAAAAAATCAATTCCAACTAGGTAGTGGAGTTACAAGTATGTACATTTTTATCTCGCTACAATTCGGATAAATAATGCTGCTTGAGTTTAGATTTTATTGTATGGTAATATAATCCTAAATAAATCCAACCAATCAAAAGTATCTGACAGCAAAATGCAGTACGAAGTTGTCTACATTTTTTTAGAAATGACATAGACATAGACATAGACATAGACATACATTTATTCACAATCAAACACACACACAACAATTAACAAAAAAAGCCAAAACACTGAGCATAAAACAGGAAATAAGAAAAAAACATATAAAAAGATAAGAAATAAAATAAAAACTAACTTAGGTTGCTGTGATGTGTTATGGCTGTGAAAAGGTCCAAGCTCAGCTTTACATGCCATGAGTCAATTGACCCATGAAGCTGTTAATTCTGCCAGAAAGAAATGGTTTATTTAATTTATATAATTATTAGTGAGAATTATTTTATTGATTTATTGATTGAGAATTATTTTATTGAATTAAGATTGATTGCAATGTTGTTTCGAAATAAGGTTCCTTACGCAGCTGACAATTGAATCTATAATAATTATTATTAGGAAAGTATATTGCAAAGTTTTAGTATAGAAGTTTGAAATTTTTTTTTTTTTGCGGTGACACTCTACATTTTTAGACTCCGAACCTGCGTGATATGAATGGTTTCAATATGTTTTGTACATTTATTATCTTACCCAAGCCGTATTATGGAATTATCAAAAGTATTGTCAGATTGTAAGTCTTGTGTTACTTTGTCTGTTTTTAATAATAGATAAAATTTCCAGAAAAGATCTGAGTTACTTTATATTACACTAGCTGCGCCCCGCGGTTTCTTCCGCGTAAGTCCGTATCCCGTAGGAATATCGGGATAGAAAGTTACCTATATATTATTCCATTTGCCAGCTGTCTACGTACCAAATTTCATTGCAATCGGTTCAGTAGCTTTTGCGTGAAAGAGCAACAAACACACACACATAGTTACAAACTTTCGCATTTATAATATTGGTAGGATGTCTATCGAACTGCACCTTCAGATTATTAATTAGTCAAAAAAGTCAAAAAAAAGTGGATGTTTATGTAATTTTGTTAGTATTGCATTGTTTTTGGATAGGATAATCTAAAACAGCTCTCAAATACGTGTGTCAAATTTGATGTCTACATACCGCGTTTGTTTGTTTTTATGTATGTTTCTCCTATGACCGTGCATATTGCATAACACAAAACTGCAATTCGGTTTGAATTCTTTTTAGCGATGAGTATGCTCCATCGGAAAGGTCGATGCAAGTTTCATCAATCGGTTCAATAATTTCTAGATTAATATATTCACAAGGACAGCGTCGTAACGGCTTCCATGCCTACTTCGCGCGCTTTCAAACGATGGGATGGTTGATGTCAGTTAAATTTTGTAAATTATCTTTTGATTGGATACTAAATGGTATCGCTGGCAATCTGGAATATATCAGAGCTCTATTGCTTCTCCCATTTTTAACGTATGTCTAGAAATGCAACGTGCCCAACAATTAACCCGGCAGTTCCCATGTCCGCCTACTCATCGGTATCCGTATGATCAATTCTAACGAGATCGCAGCGATTTTGCGGATAAATTTTACACTACTAGCCTATATAATACCATCTAGTGTATTTGTTTTTTTTTTTTGATGAGGCGTTTCTAGAATACGTTTTTTTTTTCATTTAGTATCAATTTAATGGTGTCAGTAAGGTCCGATATTGAGCATTGTAATTGGTATTGGTACTGATTCCAGGGGTTTAACTAGTAGAGTTTGTGAAAATGAAAATGAAATAATAGCCTCAAAACAAATATCAATTCATTCTTATTCCTTAAATGGTCTTTATATTTCATACGTAAATCAATGCACAAACTTGTTTGTGCATGAATTAATTTTCCTTAACAGAGGTGAATTCGCGTGTTACGTCAGATTACACATAAGTTGTGGCGGTGTTTGAGCTAAAGATCACTTAAATACTCGCACCGATTGATATTTCATTCATTCACGTGTTGACGCTTCCACAATGAAGGCGACTATACTTATATTTGTGGTGTGCTGCGCGATCGCACACGCGCGATATATAGATTCTGAATCCAGTGCGATTCTCCCCGTGGACCGTGACATTAGTGCCAGTGAGCCACTGTCGAGTGCTGTGAGAGTTAGGAGACAAATAATAAACAGTGGAAGCAAAGGTTGTGCAAAAGGTTTTATAAAGTACAAGATGATCTGTATTCGATTATAACGTGAGTATAATTTACTAGAACCCTACACATCTTCCAATATTTTCAATTAGGATTTAATTATTTTTAATAGAGGTATTGATTAAGATTAATTATCACATGTTTGTTAATCCTTCTCATGTGATATTTTGTGATTGGTAAAACAAAAAATGAAATTGTAAAAATTTGGTATATTTAAGAAAGTAATCCAATTTTAGTTTTCTTCTTTTTGTGTTCTGCATTATTATAATGGTGCGTATTTTTTCAGATACAATGAAGAATGAAATATTCACATCTAGTCAATTTATTTATTATAACGACGCACGGTGATCAACGAAATAAGTATTATTATTTATTACCTCTTAGTTTCTTAATTATAATTATAGTAACTTCTTTTATGCGCATGTCGAATAAACGATTCATAGGTGATAATATATTGATTGGCGAATAATGCATTTAATTACAGATCTTGTAAATACCTGTAAATATAAATAGATACAGAAACAAATGTGTCTAAAATTTTTGCATATATATGCCGTTACCATATGAATCTATATAATAGAGTTATAATGTTATCATTATTTATATTTATATTTATATTGTAAGAATTAATGTGATTTGATAAACATTTTGTGTTATTTATTGTGTGAAAATAGGTAGGAAAAAAGAATTGATTGAATTATAAGTTATCTTTCCTCTAAAAGACTTGAATATATTTGTATATAATTGTAATCCTTAGTTATTATAGTATTATAAATGCGAAATTGTGTTAGTTCGTTTTTATTATTGTCAATATGGAGCGTGTTTTTGTATGATTTTGAAAGAGTAATGGCTACTGCCACAGTGAAACAGCTCATTCTATTGAGCGAAGTTATGAAGCATTGTGATAGTAAATTTATTAAATCTCCGAAAAGAGTTGTTGTTAAGCTGTTTTAATAAAACTGTAAAAATAGAAAAAAAACGTATCATAATAATTATTTCACGCTTAACCTGAAATAAAAAAACTGAAAACAATTTGAGTATGTTTTTCTGAAACCCTATTGTACGAAATTTTATAATAATGGAAAATGGAGTTTGCTCTTTATTTGTATAAATGCGCTAATCTCATGAACAACTGTTTCGATTTGAATAATTTATTCAATTGTATTTGATAGTCAATTTGTTGAGGTAATAGGATATATAATATCATACCACTACAAATAGGACCGTGGTAGGTAGTAATAATATTTCGAAAGCAGGATTTTTTTCTTTTAATAGCAGACAAAGTTGTGTGGTCAGTTAGCAATAGATATTGTAAATTTTTATTTTTATTTTCATGTTTATCTTCCCAAAAAGACATACGAAATGAGCATCTCATTAATGTTGGTGCCCCTTGAGAGTATGGTATATTATTCGACAGCGCATCTATCCAGTGATACTATAAAAAAACAGATTGATAAAATTCCTTCATTTATAGACTATATATTTAAAAATAAATTACATTTTATTAAAAGATACACTTTGTATATACAGAACGATGGACAGGACGGAAGCGTTGAAAGCTTAAAACTACATTTTTTTAAAGACAATTTCATTTTTAAAGACCTGTCCAATGATTCCCCATTTAATAACATATTGATGAAATAATTTTGTGGTTCCCCGCTAACGGTATGAATTGCCCTGATAAATACTTTCTTAACAATCCTACTAATATTATAAATGCGAAAGTTTGTAAAGATGTGTGTGCGTTTGTTGCTCTTTCACGCAAAAACGAGAGAACCGATTGCAATGAAATTTAGTACGTAGACAGCTGGACAACTGGATTAACATATAGGCAACTTTTTATCCCGATATTCCTACGGGATACGGACTTACGCGGGTGAAACCGCGGGGCGCAGCTAGTATGATATAAGTTGAAACTAATGTTGGAATGTTGGTATTTCGTGATTGACGCACATCCAAACAAACAAACCGAAAAACTGTTAGTTACTGTTTTGGGGTCTGTATTATATGCATTCAAGTAATAATTTTATAAAATATTCAATATTGCGATATTTGATTTATGTACACAATTTTTGGTGTTAACTGCCTCAAATAGAAGGTTTCTGGATTTTTCTGTCACTTAGCTGTCTGATTCTATGTCAAGGAAATTAGATTTCACTCATCGTGTTCATGAAGAAAAAAATAATAAGTTTATAATGATTAAAATAATATGTAATATAACTAAACTCGTGAGGTTTTCGTAATTTTCCTGTGCTAGTTGTTTGGCATCATTGTTATGTACATATTACATATTATTTAGAACTAAAATGCAAAATTGATTTTATTTTAAAAGAGCAACTACTGAGTTTCTTGCCGGCTCTTCTCTGTAGAAACTGCTTTCCGAACCGGTGGTAATGGCAAAACTGTGTAAAATGACGATTCGAAAGTGAAGTCTAATTAAATAAATAAATGTTTGAGTTTAAATTTGAGTTTGCTATCATTTGTGTCTTACTTCATTCCAATTTTTAATATTAGAATCTTAGTTGTGAATGTCAAAAATGCGGCAAAATTGCTATTTCTTTTGATTGCATATGAGTTTGGTTTTATAACATTTTAAAGAATTTGAATTTTTATTTAATTCCTCTTTGAGTTCGTTAGAAAAGAGGCAATAAGTTTGTTAATTTTGTTTTATACGCTGTGTCTACAAAATATGTGACTTTCGCAATTTTCCCTTTATCTGTCCTAAAACGTGCTTCGTATCAAATATAATTCTTATTTTTGTTATAAAAAACAAGTTTATGAGTTCATGGGAAGTATCATTGTCAATTACCATACCATTCACCGTTGATTCCCTCATAACTTGCAGCATAACCAGTTATATCCTTTTGATTGCGTTCATTTAGTTTTATTGTTTTACAACTCCAAGAAACAGTATGCATTCCTGAGAAAAAGGACAGATAGAAAGGCAAACACACGGACAATTAAACAATAAAATGAACGTTTCTTGTGCCTATGTATTTTGAGAAATACAACGTGAGTATATAAAAATGTGTGTTACTACTGATCCACACAAATTTTTCTGTCGTCAGAAGTTTCCTGATCTCCTAATAGTTTTCATTGTTATCACACTGCTATTTATAGCACCGTGATGTTATGCAGTTTTTTAAGAGAACTAATAATAATTTTTTTTTTTTTTTTTTTTAGGTAAGCGCTTGACCACGATCTCGCCTGATGGAGCGCGCTTCCCTAGAAGGTACTTGTTCACTCTTCTCTTGAAGACCTCCAGATTGTACTCGTCGGGGAACACAGACTCAGGAAGCATGTTCCAATCCCTTGCAGTACGAATAAAGAATGTGGAATCGAACCGCTTCGTCCGGGTACATGGAACGTCCACCAAATAGCGGTGCCTAGAGTCTGTGCGCCTCGACGATCGATGGAAAAAATTTTTTTATTGATTTGTTTTTCCAAATTGTAAGAATGAAGTTTCTGATTCCCAAAATAGGATAAACCTGTATGTCAGGACTCAGTGCCCTCTTCCCTAGAGCCAACAAGAAGTAAAAATGATTGACTAATAAAAATTAAAATAGAAATAGTTTTATCTGTATGTATTTTGATACTTTGATGAATTGACTATCCAAAAGAAATACAAGTTTCCAATTCAAACCAATAGTTAATAAAATTAGCTCATTTAAACAAAATAATATGACGAAGTTAACTCAGAATGTATTATATTATTATAACGTTTTTAGGGTTTGAGAAGTAAAGTACTCAAGTTGCTTTCACAGCTTGTTTATTTCAAATATACAAATTTCAAATATATCTTATTATATGTTTTTGTGCATTTTTACAGTTTTATTAAAACAATTTAACAATTACTCTATCTAATAAATTAGAGATTTCACAAATTTAATATCACAATGTAACTAAAAACTAGCTTTAGTTCGCAGGTTTGCTTATTAAAAAGTCTCATGGGAATAAGATATTTCACTGCTTCATTAGTCTATCGAAATAAGTAAATCATACTATAATATCTACAATATAATCATACAAAGGAGCGCTTTGCACTCAGAAAGTAAGACTATCTAAAATACATTCGAATTAATAATATTACTCAAATCTTTTAAAGACTAGGTAACTAATATCAACTGTAATAAATTTTTCTTACCTATTCTCACATAACGTATCACAAACAATATTTATTAAATTACATATAAAATGTAATAACTATAATAGCCTCATATACAATGGTAACATATATACAAATAAAAAATATAATAATATTGTAATTAACCGATATTATTACATTATATTATATATGTATTACAGAATTTGACCAAAAAAAAAACAAGATACTTATATAAGCAGTAGGAACATAGACAACAATTTTTAAAATGTCTGTGGCTGTGTATTCGTTCATTTTTTATTACTTATATATGCATAAACCGTCTGTTATTGTATGCAGTTTTTACAGACTAACAATATTTAAAACTTAAAATACTAATCAGTAATATAATTAACAATACTTCTGTTGTTCAACACCGAACGTCGTAACATAAATAAATTGACTAGAAGGAAGGCTGTCATCGACCATTGCATCTGAAAAAAGAAAAGATGCAATTCAATATGCCGACATCGAAAAAGAAATAAAATTACATAAATTTCCTATAAGAAAAGTAAAGTCCGGTGTCCCCTAGGGTTATGGAGAAGATGATATACATCTCTTTGACTGGTCGATTTTCTTTATAGACTACTAGGTCAGCCTTCTGTGTCCTGTCAGACTGAGAATCCCTCGAAACGCAGGATCCCTCGGTCCTGTGCTGATCTCGGTCCACATATCCAATATTACATGTACATTTATTTTTTTATCCATCACAAATTATTTAACAAACAGGTGAAAAAATTGTGTGTGTGCGATTCACACACGATAGAAGTGAAACTTCAGTAAATCGACGAAAGAATGAGATGAATATTTATAAAATATAATATAGTATGTACATTTCTGTCTCATTATTTGCCAGCTTGATTCTACACATTTTTGTATTTGCGTCTCTTATCCGTCGTTTTTTCCGTTGCATCAGGTTTGAAATCACAACGATTCTAAAGAAGTTTCACTCCAATAATTTATTAAATAAACAATATTCAGTTTCAAAATTAAGTTTGGGGTTTTCTCGTATGTCATACTTACGTTAGTTTGGAGTTTTCTCGTATATTGGAACGCATATCATCTTGTACTTCATAAAACCTTTTGCACAATCGTTCCTTCCACCGTTTATTACTTGTCTCCTAACTCTCACAGCACTCAGACGCACACTACCACCAATATCACGGTCCACGGGGAGAGTCGCACTGAATTCAGAATCTATATATCGCGTGTGTGCGATCGCGCAGCACATCACAAATATTACAATAACCGTCTTCATTGTGGAAGAGACAACGCGTGAATGAATGAAATATCAATCGGTGCGAGCATTTAAGTGATCTTTGACTCATACTACATGTACAAATATAAACCGCTACAGCTTGAATAATCTTTTCGTCTCTATAGAGGGAAATTCATACAGGGAGTTTGTGCGTCGATGTACATATTATATATAAATACCATTTATGGAATTACACAATGATTTTATTAGTTTGTATTATGGTGGTTCAGACTTAAACGATTCGAACATCTACTGCTGCACGAGGGAAGGTGTCTCACACCAGGCAGAATAAACATTGATCCAATAGATTGTGTAAGGCTTTAAGTCACAAATGTACTAAACTAGCTGCGCCCCGCGGTGTCACCCGCGTTAGTCTGTATCCCATGGAACAATCGGGATAAAAGTTTGCCTATGTGCTATTTCAGTTGTCCAGCTATTTACGTACCAAATTTCATTGCAATCGGTTGAGCAGTTTTTGCGTGAAAGAGTAACAAACATAATATGAACATACATCCATCCTCACAGACTTTTGCATTTATAATATTCGTAGGATTAAACACCATACTATATTTATAATGATTATTAAAAAAGCACATGTGAATCACTACGACACTACGTTTACGGATAGGATAAGACATGTTGATGGTAATATTTTGCTGTTACAGTTAATCTAAGAAACGTCTCGGTCAAGGCAGCTAAGCTATACTAGTTATATAATCTAAAAGTAGGAGTGTATTCGGGCGTTTTTTTTGAAGTGAAACTTCTTTAGAATCGTTGTGATTTCAAACCTGATGCAACGGAAAAACGACAGGTAAGAGACACAAATACAAAAATGTGTAGAATGAAGCCGGCAAAGAATGAGACAGAAATATACATACTACGATTTACTGAAGTTTCACTTCTATCGTGTGTGAATCGCACACACCTTTTTTTGTCATTATCTCTGCTAACCATACCTTTAAAACTAAAAAAGTACCAATACCCTTCGTCCTTTAATTCGGAATGAAAAAATAACATATCCTAGTGTCATTTTTTGATTTTATCACCCCTTTGACACGATGGATCACAAAAAGAAATAAAAATACTGGACGGTAGATATAGGCTAGTCGTGAAAAAGTTATCCGCAAAATGGATACAACCTCGTCAGAATCCGTATGACGATTACATACGAAATAGTGATGCTAAAAAGGCGGACGTAGGAACTGCCCAGGGTTATGTGGTGGGTACCATACATTTCTTATTATACGTTGATAAAGGGAGAAGCAATAGAGCACTCCAATATATTCCAGTTTCCCGGCGATACCATTAAGTATATAACTAAAAGATAAGATACAAAACTAAACTAACTTCAACGATTCCGTCGTTTGAAAGCGCGCGAAGTAGTAGCCGTTACGACGCCGTTTTCCTTGTGAATATATTAATCTAAAAAATTACTAAACCTTTCTTAACACAACACAACTAAAAATAAATCAATCGTTGCAGTATTTAAGTGATGCACGGACAAACATTTTAGTTAATAAGCTGTAATAGGATAACTTATCCAAAAATTGTGTAATTCTGACTATTTGACATACATACACACATGTGTAAATTACATAATTGATAACCATATTTTTTGCAGTCGGTTGAATATTCATGCAATATTAATTTTCTTCAAGAAGACTTTGATAATAATTAGTGTGGATTGGATACAAATACACAAAAAACAAACATAATACAGGGGGAACAAATTTTGAACGATATCTAGACTGTTGATTCATAAACATTTGAGTTTTTAAAGATTGGAGACTGATTAAATTTTCGAATGCACATTGAAAACGTGCGTTAAACTCATACATCTCAGTTATATTTCTGTAAATTTTTCTGTATTATTCAAAACTTTAATTAGTTAATTTCCATTGCTTGTGCATGTTCCACAATATCCTAATGGCCTTAGTAGATATGGTCCAACAAATATAAACATATTGAAAGCATGCTTAAAGTAAAAGTGCGGAATTATAAAACATATTGTTTCCGAATGTAAAAATAACATTTCAAAATTACAAGATGAACCTATTTAGGCTAAAAAGTTAGAATTTCAGCTGTTGAAAGAAAATTTCTTCAACCATAAATATTCCCTCTAATAAATTAAATAAACCATCCTCCAAAAAATAAATTAGCTAACTTCGTACCCCATATTTGCTGCCAGATGCCTTACTACTGCTAAGGAACGTACATATGTATAATAAAAAAATTGATTCTAAGTATAAACTTAAACAGTATTATTTAGCCACGTTGTAACAAGTGAAGTCCCGTGTCCCCTAGTGGGGTATGGGGCAGATGATATACATCTGTTTCACTGATCGATTTTCTTTATGGACAAGTAGGTGATCAGCCTCCTGTGGCCTGCCAGACCCAGACATTTTTTTTGTGCGCCCCCACCGGGATTCGAACCCAGGACCCCTCGGTTCTACGCTCACGCGTTAACCACTGTACCAAGGAGGCGGTCGTTGTAACAAGTAAAGTGATAAAAATATAGAAATATTATTCCGGGTTAAGTGAAAAGCCCTTAAACTAGTCGGAATTGGATTTTAGAAAATATTATGATATGTTCACTGGTTTTGAAAGCTGTTTTCATCACTTATAACTCATCCATTGCAGCAATCACAAAAAAAATTTACATACTCGTACACGTATATTATACACGTCCAATAAAAGTAAAAGAACCATATTTTACAAAATTTAACAAAACACGGCGAACGTATAAAATAATTAATGTTTTATAATTTACCTTTTATAGTATAAAATTGTCAACGTCATAAATGATCCAATTGATGACCTCAAACAGTGAACTATTACCTCCTATGCATACGTAAACCCCATTTAACAAAGCTTGCGTGTTAGCGCCTACAGATATACATACTGACGAATATAAGATTCAGTGGTCATTCAAGTACTCGCATACGTTGCGTTCAGATAGGTGTCGGACCTTCCAGGATGAAGACGACTATATTAATATTTGTGATGTGTTTTGCGATCGCACACGCGCGATATATAGATTATGTATCCACTGGGATTCTCCCCGTGGACCGTGACATTAGTGCCAGTGTGCCACTGTCAAGTGCTGTACGAGCTAAGAGACAAATAATCAATGGAAATAACAAGAACCCATGTCCAGTCAATTACATCTTTTATAGAATTAAGTGCATTAAAGTTAAAAGTAAGTAGTCCCCAAAAACCTTTCGAAGAAAGTAATATTGAAATCTTTTATTTGAATATGTTGCAAATGATAATTTGTTATGTTCTCTGAAATTCTTATTTTATGCAAAGCAATGTGGCTAAAATTTTATAATATTGAATTCACCTATAAATTTTTATTATTATGTCTCTATAATAATTTATATTATAATTAATTTTGCTCGCTTTAATATCAGGAAAAACAAAACATGTTTATCGCCGTTTAGTTCCACAAAAGTGCGTTTAACTATGTATAATTTTAAGTATGATTATAGTATAATTTAATTTTTTTAGTTTTTATAGCATTGGCATGCTTTATAAATGAGATATTTTGAAAGAATAGAAAAAATTTGATCACGAGGCGGGATTCGAACCCGGTTTTATAGTATGACTCATATGATTATAGTAGTTACCTATATTAGAGCGTAGACCATTTTTTAATAAAAAAAACTTTTTTTTTTTGCAGATTAAACCATCCATGAGAGCTGATCTTCTAGTCAACTGTGTTATTAATAATAAGACGAGGCAAGGTGTTCTTACAGCAAGTGATGTTATATTAAATTTTGTGATATTTATGTGAAATATGTATATGAAAGTATTTATATCTTTTATATATAATGTTTGTATTTAATTGCAATAATAACTGACCAAAAGTAATTAGTACAGCTAGTATAGTATTATGTTATGTTAAAGTAGAAATGTGGTAAGTTTTAATAATTAGATAATAATATATCTCGTGACGTTGTAATCTATTGAAAAATTGCGATCAATTACGCAAAATGTCAATTGTGAAATTGGAATTTATTATTTATTCGATGTGAAGTTAGGTTTGGTTCAGTATATTTAACAATTCAGAAATTAGAGCTCCGTTGAATCGTAACACCACACGAATGTTTGGGAAAATTAAACACTCAATATAATACATATAATTGTGATATAATTGCGAGGTATTAAGCCTCCCTGTAGTCTTAGTAAAAAAGACATTTGGCAATCTCAGAAGTGAGATTATAATTAATTGCTTCTAACAATCTTACGGTAATAATAAAATCAGTATAATTATAGAGGTTAAATTAATTCAATTTTAATAGAGATTTTTGAAATCTCTAGTTGAATGTGATATTATATTTTAACTATTACGTTGGGTTATATTCGTGTATGTTGAATTACCACAAAGTCTATTGTACAAAAATTAATGAATGTATTAGTGTGATAGACAGTTAATTAAATATATTTTAAGGGAAATATTGTAAAATACATGTATTCTATGAAATATAAGTGAAATATAATGATTGTTTAAATACAATGATTATTCGTGGGACGGCCTTCAACAAGATGTACGGACGACGACGGACAGATGATTAAAGTGGCAGGGAGCCGCTGGACTCAGGCCGCTGGTGATCGGTCGTTTTTGAAATAATTGGGGGAGGCCTATGTCCAACAGTGGACGTCCTAAAAGGCTGTAACGAGGACAACATAATGATTATTGAAATAAAAAATGATTTAAGCTATTCTGTAATTTATTTCACGTTTACCATAACATCATACGTATATTGTCAAATTCTAACTAATAAGCTAGCATACATTCGAAAGACATTATTCCTCACACGCGCGCACACACACACGTACACGGACACACATACGCTCAGCTCGACCTTTCAATAGTTTGTTGTGAAATCCCCAGTATTACAATTGTAAATTCCCTCTACCTGTCTTTCTTTCTAAACTTCGATCCTATACCACTGCAAATTTCTATGATGTATAAGTATAGTTTTTTACCCGAGAATATGTATTATTGGATCAGATAGAAAGGAAAGGATCGTTTTTGTCCCCGGAAATCTCACGGGAACGGAAACTGCGGGGATAATTCCGGGACTGTGTATCTTTTTCTTTGACTACACGGTTGAAGCCCAAACGGACTTCTAGTATATACATGTAGTATAGTATATATAAAGTATACAATTAATACTTGTAAAATTGGCCTATTGTAAGCATAATCATTTTTTATAATAAAACTAGCTGGTGTGCGCGACTTCGTACGTGTGAACTATGTACCTAATAAACAGGAACAAGAACTACTATTCTTCCCGTATTTCCGTTATTTGAATTGAAAGCTCGATTTCCCCGAAATTCCGTTTATTTCATTTTAAAATTACATTGATTTCAACATCAAATGTTCCAGTTCTCAATGATTATAAGTCTACAGAAATGCCCCCCAAACTGAACAATGTTTGCTAAGACCTTATATCTATACATGTTTTAGTGTAGCTTGGCTCTTGGAGTTCCATATTAGGTATTCCAGATCTCATATCAAACTTGCACTCTTTTTTTTATTTTTTTTTTATAGTGGGGAAATCTTGCATAGATACCCACGGCCCCTGGGGGTGGAGCCGTGAGTTATGTCGGATTCTTACCGACCAAAACCCCACTGTGTTCCGTCGAGCCACTTGAGTGAAGGGGCCACGGGAGCTGGTTAAAATACGTCCGCAACCCCCTCAGCGGCTGCCCGTTGCCGGGCCAGGCGCATAATTAGAGCGGCAAAGTGGGATCACCGCTCTACCCTCCTGTAAAACTTGTACTCTTCTAAATACTTCTTCTAAATCTGTCCAGTAGTTTCGGAATTTAGCGCATACAAACTAAAAATTGGAGTATCTCTTTGTATAAAAATTTAATGCATATACGCGGCACATATACCAAAATAGCATTTTTTACAATACGAATAATACTTTGTTTGCCTATCTTTCTGTTTGTCTGTTTAGGCTAGTCTCTGCAACGGCTGGATATATGTTGACGGAACATTCACTGACAGATAACTGATGGATATAATAAGGTGGTTAATGTTAAAACTATGTTATGACTGTTCAAAAGAAAAGTAGTATAATGGAATAAATAGAAATAAAAACAGAAATAGAAATACATTTTTTTGCCACCACTTATAATATAAAATACTTACATCTAAAACGACATATAAAAACAGTAATAGTGGCAAAAAGGGCTCCCCATCAGCAAAGCAGTAATCGTTTTAAGAACATTAAGAAAAAAAATATATTACTGCACTGATTATCAAAGGAGACCCCGTGATTATACAGACGTTATGATTCAGTAATAGATATTAAATCGAGAATAACATCAATAAGGTGCCTTCTCCTCCGGCCAGTAGCATAGACTGGTTAAGGATGCCCTTACCGGTGCTGAGGTATTCCACCTTCCTTTACATTCTACTTACTCTATTTACTCTCTCTCTCTCTCTACTTATAATTTACTCCACATTATTAATATACTTATTCTTTTTTTTCTTTTTATTTTACATTCGGCAATGGAGCTGGTGGGACGCCTGATGGTAAGCGCTACCACCGCCCATGAACATTTGGAGAGGCATAAGGTCCATTGCAGTCCTTACGCCTCTACAAATGGATTGCCGACTTATTAGGAAGGGATTAAGAAAGGATTGGCGATAGGAATAAAGGAAAGGCCTGGGAAGGGTACTTATTCGATAGGTATTGATCCTACATCGTCTTATCTAACTTATGATAATTTCAATTCTTGGAAGTATGAACCACTTTTGCACCAGTGTAGGATACGATATCTTGTTACGTTTTCAACGCCCTTCGCACTGGTCTACAGCAAAACAGGAACGCACGCTTCGTCAGACCCATATAAGGCACTCACATAAACATAAATTATCCTCTGTTTAAAATGATTCAATAGTTATCATCCGCAAAATACAAATATTAAGGATGTTGTTCACACATGTATTGCCATTTCATATGGGCGTGCGGACGAAAATAGTTCAAACGATGAAGGCCACAGTCATTGTATGGGTTTACGCGATTTTCATCGTGGTTTCTTCGCTGCCCTTGCAAAAATCTCATAACAGTCACATTTTGGTGTGTCATGGCAGCTTGCACTCCACTAACAAAACAGAACACAGCAGATCGAAGAGGTGTGTGCTTGAAAGTTTTCAAAAATGTTCTGCTGGCAGCACATATTCGAGAGAACTGGCTAAATGCATGAATATGTAAGTAGATGATATATAATTATATAAGTGTATTTTTTGTTACTGCTAGCAATACATGTTCTATAATATATCCTGCTAATATTATAAGCGCGAAAGTTTGTAAGTATGGATGGATGTATGTTACTCTTTCACACAAAAACTACTGAGCCGATATTCTTACGGGTGAAACCGCGGGGCGCAGCTAGTATACTATTATATAACCTTCACATACGGCTCGCAGTTTGACTTTCCTGTAAAGTTATATATGATCACTTGTCAAAAACAGAACTGGATACTTTATGAACCTTTTATTATACAAATGATGTTTATATCTCAATTGTTTCTGAATATACTAAATTCTGCCGGATCGTAATTATCGGTGAATAATATTTGGCTTTTCGATATGGAATAAAATAAATTTATGTTGTCAATTTCTTTACAGGAAGGCGCGAAGACAAAAGCTGCAGAACAAACCGCACTTTATATTAAGAAAAAAAAAACAAATAGCTAGAGGCCGTCTTATCGCTAGGTAGCGATCTCTATCAGGCAACCCTATGTACAATGTGCGAGTGTGAGGCGTGTAAAACTGTGAGGACGTTCATAGATTAATTTGAATAATGGTATAAATCATCATTTCAATGTAAAATATACATAAAGTAATATATTATTATGAATCTAAGAGCCGCAACGGCGGCTGAACTTGATGTAGTTAATAAGCAATGTATATTTTTGATATTACTAAATATTTATTTATTGTGCTTGTACGTATAGTTTTGTTTTATAGTTGTATTGTATAGCACACGTTCAATTGAATATTTCATTTGTTTTAACGTAATTTTTTCTGAATATATGAAATGATGTTAATTGTTGAAATATGTTCATGATTCAAGACTGCTAGTATATTAATTTGTTTAGCTATAATTAATTAGATGAACTAGTTTATATTAAAAGGCATGAATACATAAATTATTTTATCTTTTAAATCCTCTCTAATATCAGTATTACCGTGCACGCTTGGTCACGACTTCCCCGGTTGGAGCTTCAATCCTTTTTTTTCCAATTTGAAGCCATCCATCCATTTGTAGAGGCGTAATGTCTGCAATCGACCTTACGCCTCTCCAAATGTTCATGGGCGGTGGTCGTTCCTTTGCCAACCATCCCATAAAAATTAATAATGCCACAGTGAAACATCTCATTGCCATACGATACCATTTTGAAGAGTAAAAAGAGATAAGAATCACTTCCAAGTTGAGCAATTCGGATACATGGCACAATTTCAAATTTGTGGTCAAAGCGAAATCATAAACACGTTTATTGTTAATGCCCTTTATGTGTAGTATAAAATTAAATTCTTAAAAATAAAACAAATCTTTGTTTTTTTCATTTGTATAAATTATTTTTCAATGCATCGTTAAAACTGATTCCTTATTTAATATATTAAAAATAACATTTCAAAAATATGTTCTAATTGCAGGAGCTTTGATATTATTAAATTTAAAGTTTTAACCACGAATTGATGATAAAAGAATATTTTACTGCTATTAAATTTGATTTTGCTGCTGTATTCGATGTTTAAATAAAATCATCTAACTGTTAATACTCTTTCATATAACAACAATCCAGTCATTTTTATTTAAACTCGCTCTTTTCAAATTTCGACTTTGTCATTTCGCAATTCGGAAAAATGGTGTCGCTAAGCAGTTATTTGAGGACACCTCTTTCCCGTGTAAACGAGGAAAATATGTACGGACAATGTAAACGACAGGAAATTTCAAACAATTTTTTTTTAATTTGTATTGTTCTGGCGTACGAGCACTGGGAAGTGCTACTCGTAAAACTCTATAAATATCTCTATGAAAATGGGTGAATTTTCATAAATCCCAATATAACCTCCAGGCACACCCTCATATACGAGTATATTTCACGTACTACATTGTACAAAAACAATTCAATTATTTCAATGCATGAAAACCGCATGGGGTAAGTATGCTTAGACGAATAACTTATTCGTTTCTCACGAGTTAATTATTCCGCTTGTCTCATAATGAGAAAGAGGGAGGAATCACTATACCCCACTATACTCGTCGCGCATGCGCAACGCACGTGCGTGTTACGTAAGCATGACACGTTTTAACAGCTACCCGCAGTAACCGCAGAAGTGGTAATAGCAAGCGAGTGACACTATCGCTTCGCTTACTTGGTACTATTGCTAGATATCAAAAGGGGGTTGTGTTGAATATTATTATGATCATAATAAGAATGTTCTGCAATTCTGCACAACTGTCTAATTGAGAAATATTGAGCGAATGGTTAAAAATTTGATCACGAGGCGGGCTCCGAACCTGCGTTGTGACATAAAAAAAACCTCATAGGATATTTATGTTATTGATATAAGTAGAGTTAAAAGCAATTCTGAACTATGTTAAATTGCAAGCCATATTTAGCGTACATAATTGAATAAGGAAACATCTCGGAAACGGCCCGTTACCTTTTCCTCACCCGTCCCAGTCCATTCTCTCTTTCCATTCGTTAATCCATTCCTTTTCCCTTACCCCAAAAAAGCGGGCAGCGCATTCGCAGAGGTCCTACCATTGCGAATGTTCATGGGCGGTGGTGATCGCTTACCATCAGGCGAACCACCAGCTCAGTTGCCCGCTATGACATAAAAAAAAAATCTGTGTAAATAACCCATCATTATATTGTAATATGTATAGAAAAAAACGGTGTTTTGGTAGACTCATAAAAGGGGAACAATGCAAAGAGATATTCCATGTTATAATTCAAAAGGTTTTGACAGCGCTTTCTGATGTAGGAACCTGCGGGGGACTTATCATACGGTGATATATTTCTTATAAATTATAGCGAAACAAATTAATCTATACTAATATTATAAAGCTGAAGACATTTTTTTGAACGCACTAATCTCAGGAATTAATGGTCCGATTTAAAAAAATCTTTCAGTGTTAGATAACCCATTTATTGAGGAAGGCTACAGGCTAAACTACACCACGGGCAAGGCCGGAGTGGACCTTTAGTATAATTTATAGGCACATGGAATTAGATTTAAGGACACAATGACAGCTGTTTTTTATTTATTTATTTATCAAGCCACACAACAGTGTACACATAAAACTAAAAGTAATTAAATCTAAATTAATTAATGGTATAAATGGTATGGATACCTCCCTGAAATTATTTTTTAAATAAAATGCTGCCTATGAGTTGAACCTAATATTATAGCCTATCACCATATAAAGTTTAATCACTACTAGTTTCCATGATTAACGCACACGCATATAAACAGAAAACCATTGTCTATAAACATCTAAAAAGCATAGCCATTAATGCTTAAAAAACATTTAATGTCTTATGTCAATAACTACCTTTTGCCCGCGGAACCGTTCTCGTTTTTCTGATACAAAAGAGGACCTAATTTGTTCAACACATGTTTTTTTTTAAATTATTTATGTGAATCGTAATACACTTTGCAGCAGTGGTGGCTCAGTGGTGAGAACCTCGGACTTAAAAATTTATAATTCGGGGTTCGAGACCGGGCGAGCGTGCAGGAAATAAATTGATTTTCCAATTTATCTGCACATGTGGATAACATCACCACTGCTTAAAATGATGAAGGAAAACATCGTGAGAAAACCAGCATGTCCAAGAGTCAAAAGTTCGACGACATGTGACATCTGCCAACCCACACTTGGCCAGCGTGGTGGAACCAACCTGAACCCTCATAGGAGGCCTGTGTCCCAGCAGTGGGAACATTAATATGGGCTGATGATGATGATAATACACTTTTACATTACAAAACTCACTTTAGTTAGTGAGCATCTAAAATTAAATATGAAGCAACTCAAATGGTTGCTAATAGAGGATAATTAATAAAGCATAATTATTTATAACCAATTATTATTTATTCCACGGATTATTCTAAAGTTAAAATTAACAGTTATTTTGGTATATCAACTTAAAATTATTGTTACACCATTTCCGTATATTAAATTTCGCAATGCCAACATTGCAATTTGAATGTTTTATAGAGTCCTAAACGTTGGTTAGTATTATTTGTGTTTTATATGCGCGAATCACGAAAAAACGATCAGGCCGATTTTGACTAAATTTTATACTGTGATAAACTAATATTGGGTTTGACTAATGCTACATTTTATTCAAAAATTTTATGCAAGACGTGGGGGGTTTCCATATATGTACATATTCAGGAGTATGTTATTGGATAGATCTACATATATATTAGAGGTTTCTCAATAGGTGTTTCACTAAAATAAATGAGTGATAATATATACGCATGAAAAGTTAAACATATCACACTTTCTCTTACCCTCATGTACAAAAATCCGTGTACAAAATAGGTGATCAATATGAGCGAAGCGGCGGATGAAAAGCTAGTTACAAAATATTAAACAAAAAATTAACATCAAGACATTATAATTTATTTATTTGTACATTCATAAATATATATCGCGCGCAGTTGCAAAATACTATATTGAAAAATGGTCTTTGTTTTCTTGTCTTCAGGTCGAGGGAAAATATGTAACAGCTAGGTCTTTTACTCCTGGTTTTGTTTACAAAAACTGGTAGAAAAGTACTGTATTTTATTATTTAATTTTACGCGAGTATTATAACGTTTAGAAATTAAAGATTTAATGGATTATAAATTTTCTTCTTAATTTATAAACGGAAAAGATATTGCATCTTCAATACGAATCCCTCAATCTAAGTTTTCAATAAACTGCCATAATGTACACTAATGCCAAGTTAGCTAGTTAAGCCCTCATACGGCCTGTGTCCCAGTAGTGGGAACATATATGGGCTGATGATGATGAATGCCAAATAAACACTATAGACGTATACATATATAAAATTATAAAATATATCAGCGACTAGCAGTTGCATTGGTATCGGGGTGACGTCCGCCCCTGAGAATGGATCCGTTCTAGGAAGGTTGGGGTGCAGTCGAGAGGCGCGCTCGGTCGTGCCGGCGATGGTCCGGTCCTGCCTTCCAACCAGAAGGTCATCATTTCACCTTTACCCTAAAAGGAAAGTTTTGAAGCATTCTTTATTTTATAGCAATCGAGGTTATATTTTAGACTGTGATTAAATTAATGATAGTATAATTACCATTTCATAGTATAAAGTAAAGTCACTTCCCGCGTCTCTATTTATATATGTTTGTATGTTGATGGATTTTTTTTAATTGATAGAGAGATACAAGAGGAAGGTTTATATGTACAATAGCGTCTTTTTAACTACTCCAAATATAACGCGTGCGAAGCCGCGGGCAAGTGCTAGGTGAATATAAATCTTACCATTCTGTTGATAACTTATAATTTAAGTTATATAATAATAACAATAGACAATACTGCCATAAAATTGCCAGAACTATACCAAATTAAAATGGAGTATGGCAGGCACCTGTTTGTAATGAAAAAAAAAAACTTCGAAGGTATCAACGGATACCCGAATGGAACGGAGTTCTTTCGATTAATTAATGATGAAATCGTTATAAACATTTATTTCCTTAATCTTATAATTAAAATTCAATGTTCAAACACTGTTCAATGCGGAATAGAATGACGAAGCGAAAATTAAGCCAGTTATTTTCATTTCTATGTAAGAGAGAGACAGACAGACAAACGCGCACGCCGCACGGCTTACAACCACAGCAATAAGTTTCTTTATAACTTTTGGTCTTCATTTTTTCCATCATTTCGCAAAAAGCGATTAGAAACTTCGTTCCAAAAAATGAACCATAAAAATCAGCTCACCCAGTAAAAAGTTATGAGGTACAAAACACAAAAATACGTACGTAGCATAGATTTTTATAAGATATCTATTAAAATACTTAAAAGCATTAAAACAAAATAGTGATTTGCGACTGTATGCAGAGGCAATTCATAGCGTGTTTCAGTAAAGGACTGACGTATATAGTATCGTATCATTGGCATATAACTATGCCAATGATACGATACTTGACGTGACGTCATTTCTCGTCAGAGAAATAGGTATGTCACAAATACGTAATTGTATATCTTGTGTGGTTAGTTATTCTTGTAAATATGCTACTTGTTGTTTAAAGTTCATGAAAATTGTTTTCAAACATGTAATATTCATAAACTATCTGTTGCCTGCAGCTTCGTCCGCGCGGTCCTAATAAATTTACATGGTACAAACTTTCATCCCTTATTTGATCCCCTTGGGGGTAGAATTTATTACAATCCTTTACTAGCGGATGACTTCGTCATAACATCTATCTGTAAACCAAATTTCAGCCCGATCCCTCCAGTGGTTGGGGCCGTGCGTTGATAGATCACTATGTTAGTCAGTCGTGTCAGTCACCTTTGAGTTTTATGTATATAGATGAAGATATTTAAAAATATTATCAATCTCTAGATTTGATTGGCTTACTAAAGTAGCTTGCTTTTAATTGAAGGAACTAGACGGACGCACAGGCGGCGATGTTTTCCTTCACCGTTTTGAGCAATTTTGATATTACTCGTATGCGCAGAAAAATTGAATTATCACTTTATTGCTGGTCTGTCTGGTCTCGAGATGGTTGATGATATCAGAGCATCAAACATCAGTCTAACTTACCACCTACGAAAGAATTTGTGTGCACAAAGAGCTATAATGTCGAAATTTGGCTATAATCGAGACATTTTACCTTGACATCCACCATTCCTCGCGGAGTTGTGATGAAATAGCCGGTTCTGTCTAGCGCTCGTTTGACGTCTTCCGATATTTGAATCTTCATTGCTGAAATATATCATAACCATCAATTTGGTTATTAAACCAATAATAAATAACAATCAAATAAGAGGCATTGAATCGATAATAACTATTTTTTATTAAAATATCACTTCTAAGCTATTTACATGGACAAAGCACCAAAAGATAAAACTGCATTGGAAATATTGAACACAACTTAAGATACGTTTTTTTACAATATATACTTTAAAATTATGTACAGTACGAGACGTCTATCTGTTCATTAAATATCAACCAAACGCATTTATTAGTATTTTCGTTATTGAAAAAAAAAAAACATATACACATACTAAATTTCACACCAATAACAATAATAATGTACTCACGTTCCCCAGTGCTCTCCATTCTGCTAGCTGTGTTGATGGTGTCTCCGAAAAGACAGTACCTCGGCATTTTGGTACCCACGATACCGGCCACACAGGGCCCCGTGTGAATACCACTCCGCATGTAGAGAGTCTGCAATCATACACTATTGACATTTTCTACTTTATAAGAACAAGAAAGAAAAAACTGTTAATCCATTTTGCTATTGCGACCAACGAAAAAAAAATTGATGGCTAGTTTTAAGAAAAAATAAATTTAAACGAAAAATGATGATGTTATAGAATAAGATGATTTTAAAACTAAAAAAGATGAAATTAACCTCAATATTTTGTAAGTTAAAATTATCGACGCTGTGATTTTTGATCTAGTTTCGATTTAAATAATAAAAGTAGTATATAATTTTAAAAACTCCTGGAGGCCTGTGTCCCCTCAGGGAACAGGTATGGGCTGATGTCGATGGTGAGAATAAAAATTAAATACTATCAATTTGGCCTACATATCATTGGATTGATTCTTAAATGTTTGTGGATACTATCATAGTAATGATGTATTAATTTATTCGAGCAACTACAAAGACTTTTGTATGTTACTATATATATATATAACTATGAAGGCAGTGCCACTTTTCATAACAAAGTAAATTCGTTGAGACTTAATTAATATTTTAAAGTAGTAAAGAAATAGAAATATAAAAAATGAGTTGAAATGATAGAAAGTGAGACAAAAAGTATATTTAGTTTAGTTAGTAAGAACGCTTTTTTAACCGTTACAAGAAATAAAATCTACCAAGGAGATCGAATCGATCGCCTCCTTGGTACATTGGTTAACGCGTGAGCGTAGAAACGAAGGGTCCTGGGTTCAATTTCCGGTGGGGACGCACAAAAAAAAATGTCTCAGTCTGGCAGGACACAGAAGGCTGATCACCTACTTGTCCCTAAAGACAATCGATCAGTGAAACGGATGTACATCATCTGCCCCATACCCCACTAGGGGACACGGGACTTCACTACTACTACTACTAAGGAGATCGAATCACAAGTGCAAATAACAACATTTTTAAATTATGGCCAGTATACGCATCTAAAAATTATCACATTGCCATTGTACAAAGTCTGGAAGCGAATAAAAAAACAAAAAAGCAGAAATACAACTTTTACCTAAGTTACCTGTTCGGGGCGATGCGGTAGTCGACATATGGACGTAGCTTCCAGTAATTCTAGTGCCATACTTGCTATTTCTGTCGCGTGTCTATTGCCTATAATATTTAAATCGCATTATATACATACACATATCTTTTGTTTTTATATCAGTGGTTTACTCGATGGTATGCAATCACCAACCCCAATGAATAATTCAAAAGAAGGGTTAATTAAGGAAAGGACTTGGATGGGTAAAGAAAAGGATGCGAGCCTCTGGCTCCATAATCGTGCGAAACAAGTTATACATTTATGTTATTAAAAATAACTATTGTCGTGTTTGTTCTTAAATAATCATAATCCAAAAGTGTTGATTTGATTTGACTTGATTTTTTTTTGACAATACGTCCATTAAACTACAGCTTTTCAATGTAATATATAGTTAAACGCAAAAACAGATAGTCAATACTTACCGTTCCTCACTGGCAGCCCTGACGCGACCATATACGAGTCTCCGATGGTTTCTATTTTATAAACATCGTAGCATTCTATTCTTTCATCGAATAACTTGTACACTGAGTTCAAAAAGCTAATAACCTGCAAACAGATTATACTTTTTAATCGCCTTCTCCCGCTAATATTTGGTATCCAAAGTGTTCTATGTGGCCTGTTATATCTACCTCTTTCTTATATATTTCACAGGGTTGTCACCATTAATAAAAATAAATAAGTTAGAAATATGATGACGACTTCACGGCTCACAATCTTTATAAAAGAAGTCAAATAAACTTTCCATGTGATTTGTGCATATTACAATTATTTTTGTGAATTTACATATAAATGTGTTATAGTATTATAAAATTTTGAGTGTTGTGATGCGACTCTATCATATTTAGCTATTTCGTATGTAATTAATACAGACAATTTAATTGTGTTTTTCTTACAACTATCTATATACTTAGTCTGGCCATAAATACTGTTACACTTAATTATAAAAAAATATTACATTTGAATTTCGAATCTGT